>NW_015506235.1:211016-211958 GCF_001515645.1 Sinocyclocheilus grahami | reverse complement strand
CGTCCTGTTTCTAGGCTGGCCAAACGATATTTTATTATTATTATTTTTTTTTTTTATTTGGCGCGAATCATTCCCCATAATCACAAATCACACCTCATACGCGAGGGACTGTGGTGGCGAGTCCACAGTCTCCTCTGTCTCGACACTCGTCACATCCACCTCCTCAGAGGAAGATAGATGAAGCGTCTGGCTCTCAGAAATACTCAAGCAAGCAAAACACGCGCAACACGTGCACGTATTTGTACTGATGCAGAATAGTACAGCCTAGCACATTTCACACAGGCTGCTAGTTTCACTTTCGCCAGAAAGTCGTGTATGCCTAAGGTTGAAAATAATTGATGTTTATAGTGAATGCCCCTATGAATGGTTTTATTTTTACGATTTAGTTTTAATCCAAATGATGCGTGTGCTAAGTGAGTGAACATCAAAGATCACACAACAGAAGTGCGCTCTCTCTCGTGCTCTCTCTCTCCCTACCATTAAGTAACTTGTGCATTGTTTTACTTACTTGTTTTTTACATATCCGAACTACAAACGTTCCAGTGATGAAACTGTGTTCTCACTCTGTGAGAAAGATATATTCACTCGACAAACTCGCGCATTTGCGCCGCAGCGTGCTCAATCCACTCAGCGTGCTTTGTGCATATGCACATCAGCTATACAGGTGTTAATACCGAATATTTAACATTATATTCATTGCATACATATACTTCGTAATATACATCCTTAATTCCTTTCTGCTGTCTGTTGTTCTGTTGTCGGTGTTTCTTTGTTTGAATATGGCGCTTATCACATGCTGTGTGGTATCGGCGTTTGGTATCGGGGCATTTTAATGAGTACGAGTACAGGAGACCGGTATCGGTGCATCCCTAACATATATATACTGTATATATATATATATATATATATATATATATATATATATATATATATATATATATA
>NW_015506235.1:193168-209607 GCF_001515645.1 Sinocyclocheilus grahami | reverse complement strand
ATATATATATATATATAATACAACCAAATAGTTGATGGTAGCCATCGACTTCCACAGTATTTTTTTTTTCCATACTATGAAAGTCAATGGCTATCGTCAACTGTTTGATAGAATGATGACAGAATTATAATTTTTGGATAACTATCTCTTTAAATCTTCTGTATAAAACAATGCCTGAGAGATTTGTTATACCTCTGAAGCCTCCAAGGGAGCATGTGAAGTTCAACCTCCTGGCAATTATGAATATTTTGTTGTTGCCCTGCCACCGGAAAGAGAAAATTAATGTCATGAGAAAACAATAAGAAGAGGTTTCCTTTGCACTACTGGCCAAAAAGGATGTGCATTCATTCAAATTTGCTTTAAAACTATTTTCCCTAGATCAATAAGAACGACATTAAGTAAGATGAAAGATAAACATTCAGATATCCTCTTTCAGGGAAGCAATGATTGAATCATATCCCAAGAGCAGATCATGGAAAATAAATTAAATTTTTTTTTAAATCAGCAATGTTTATGAATCCACACACAGAAGATCTGATATCAAAGCATGAAGTGATAAAAATGATTTTGGTTGGAGGAAATCAAAATATCAAAGAGAATATACTTTAAAGGGGTCATATCATAAATGTTTTCATAATTTAAAATTTTTCCCAATGTCCACTTATAGCGTCAGTGAAGTTTGTGTGCCAAAAACGTTGATTTTGCAGCTTAGGAGGAAGTTTTGACTTCTGAAAGTTACAGTATGTTTTCACGGTACATCAAGTACATCTTTTATCTCCAAAGATCAAGGAGAATTTGATTCCTCATGATATGAGCCCTTTAACAATGACTATAGCACTGGAGAACCAGCTGTCATCTTAATATGGTTTGAGTCTAAGGTGCTCCTTAAGATAACAGCAGCAACCTCTCATCATCCTAAGCCTCTATGTCAGGTCTGCACACATCTCCTCCAGGCCATGAGGCACAAAGGTCAGAGAAACCGATAGTGATGTTTTCCCTGAGCTTCTATCCACCAATACAGAGATACTGCAGGAGATCGGGACGAAAGCAAGGAGGGGAATTATTCATCTTTAATGCAAATCATTTATAAGGCTTCTTGATAATTTAATTTGATCAAAGCCTATAAATGACTTCTTCCTGATAGCTACAGTTGTGTTTAATAGAAGCAACATCATTCAACAACTCGACCATTAGGCTTTTTCAAGTGAAACATGCTTAGAAAAATGAAAAGGGTTGGAGAAGATGCTGCAATTCTTTTGTTATCTGCCTATTGTCTAGACTGTTTTAAAAATCTAACCTTTATTTAACCAGCCAAGAACATTTGTGATAAAAAAAAAAAAAATCTTCTTCAAAAGAAACCTGTCCAAGAATGGCAGTAGCACAATAAGCATTACACACATGTAGACTAACATATACACAATTAAACATTTACATTTGATTCCCTGAACCGTATAATGGACTTAAATGTATTGAAAGTGATCGAGTAAGCATACAAGCATTGCATATTTCTATTCCACAATGCAGAACACATTAAAAAAGGTTTATTGCCTCGTTCTGTCCAGGCTTTGCCTTCAGAAATTGGACATTAACCTAAAAAAATTATAATAATAATAAATAAAAATAAAAAAATCCGGAACATAAAAGCAGACAAAAAGAGGCATGTCTAGACTAATTTAGGCAAGTGTAAAATAAATTGCCTTATAAATAAAACACCATTTAGGAAAATATCATTTGGAGTAACAGTAGTAACAGTATTGAACTGATTTTGGTAACACTTTATTTTAAGGTGTCCTTGTTACCCGTTACATGTACTTACTATTATAATAACAATTAATTACATGCAAGTAACCCTAAGCCGAACACAAACCATATAGTAAGTATATAGTAAACTTAAAGAAGTTTAATAAATAGGGTGCTATTATTATTATTATTATTATTATTATTATTATTGTTATTATTATTATTATTATTATTATTATTATATAATCAGCTCACTAAAATATATTAACTAATATTCTAATATTTATTTCTTCATATTATTTTTTATTTTATTTATTATTATTAATAATATATGATAGAGCTAATTTAGGCAAGTGTAAAATAAATTGCCTTATAAATAAAACACCATTTAGGAAAATATCATTTGGAGTAACAGTAGTAACAGTATTGAACTGATTTTGGTAACACTTTATTTTAAGGTGTCCTTGTTACCCGTTACATGTACTTACTATTATAATAACAATTAATTATGCGTAATTGCATGCAAGTAACCCTAAGTTGAACACAAACCATATAGTAAGTATATAGTAAACTTAAAGAAGTTTAATAAACTTGGGTGCTATTATTCTTAGTATTATTATTATTATATAATCAGCTCACTAAAATATATTAACTAATATTCTAATATTTATTTCTTCATATTATTTTTTATTATTAATAATATATGATAGATAATTCTGTTATCCATGTGGAAAGTAGAAACAGAAACAAGCTGACAAATAGTACTGCAATTTTGGTGAATAAGGCTTAGACTATAAATGGCTTAATTTACATAGAAGACATGTTTATATTGAAAATAATGACAACTAATTTAAATCATTTTAAATATTTCAGCACTGTTAGAACTGGGCTGAACTGAACTGTAGGTGGTTAGTGAATACAACTATGGTGTAAATGCTCAGTAAAATTACATCAAGTAAACAAAACTAGGTGCTGCACTTAACCTCGGGGAACAAACTATTGTGACCTCAGGCATGAGACCCTCTAAACTGGATGCCATGAGTATGATCTGTAAAATATTTAACAGTCCATCCTACCACATTGTCAGAAAAGTGAATGTTAACTAGACTCTTTGTAGGAACATCACATCTGACAGCGTCAAAGCCATTCAACAAATCACAAAACAGAGGCAGACAGCGTGTCGCATGATCGAGCGTTTCACTTATGTCCAATCCGCAGTCACGGCAGTGCAAACAGTACAGTGATTTGAACACAAACTAGTTGCTCAAATATTTATTTGGCATTGAATTTAGATTTTGCACAGATCTAGTCAAACATTTCAGATATTTCAAATGGACATGATTCAAATATGTGAACTGCATTGCTTGAATTCACCTCAGCATTTGCCATTAGAATTTTTAAGATTAAATGCTGCACATAAAAGTCAATTAAACCGAGCTCTGACATTTATTTGACATATAAAATGTATTGAGGAATCTGGGGTTATTTAGTTATTCTAGGAAGAATATCTTTCAAAACTTGCCCACGATACCCTTTTCAGACCAAGACTATCTCAATTCAACAATCCAATCTAAAATGTCAGTATAAAGGCAAACTTGCTATACAATCCCTAATTCCCATATAGAAAGCCAGTGGGCTAAATAACGGCAGTTTCATTGTTATAGTCAGCAGCTATCAGAAAAGGAAAATATCAAGTGGCACTGATTCAGAAATAGATTAGAAAATATTTATTGCATGTGTGCTGAAATAAAGTCCACTTATATCACGGCCAGAAAAGGAGTCAAATGAAAAGTAAATGGGAAGAACGAGGCTCAAGGATTTGCTGTATAGATGTACTGCAGGAAATCAATCAACATACACAATGACTAATGAAATAAATCAATAGGCTAAATCAACTGGCTAAGTTAAAGCCAACTAACAGAGTTCGCTAATAATAGTCACTAATACTATTGCACTGTAAAATATTTAATAATACATTTAAGTGATGATGATGATGATGATAATAATAATAATAATAAACTATTATACAATTACAATATATATATATATTTATTTATTTTATTTTTTGCTTTTTTGTTTTTCTTCAATTGCAGAGCAACCATTAAAAAAAGTTACCTGCCAAATGGCGAGTAAGCTGTTTCATATTTGCAAACTCTGAATGTTACTCACATTTGGCACTTGACGAGCGTTAATTTTATGCCCTTTCTGTATATATAACATCAAGTAGAACAGTCCAAATATATCATAGAACACACTAATATATACTGTGTATATATAAATATATATAGTATAGTATACATAGGGTAACACTTTACAATAAGGTTCATTAGTTAACTACATTAGTTAACATGAACTAATAATGAACTGCACTTATACAGCGTTTATTAATCTTTGTTAATGTTAATTTCAACATTTACTAATACATTATTAAAATCTTGTTAACGCTAGTTAATGCACTGTGAACTAACATGAACATCTGTATTTTTATTAACTAACATTAGCGTAGATTAGTAAATACAGTAACAAATGTATTGCTCATGGTTAGTTCATGTTAGTTAATATATTAACTAATGAACCTTATTGTAAAGTGTTACCATAAATAGTATGTAATACATATAGTATGTTACAAAATGTTGCTTAAGTCATTGACCGAAAAAGCAGCAGTCTTCAGTTTTAGTCTATTTTTTAGCTTGCCGTAGTTGCATTTTCACAACCCCTTTCAATATACTGTACGTGTGTGAAACCTCTTCAGAGGAACCTTTACAGAGATCTCATCCAGGTGTAACGTTATCTTCCTCTTCCCACTCTGTTTTTAAAATACCATCACTCGCTAAAGGATAGAGACATGAACCCCAGGAACAAGTTCACTCGGCGCGGCCTTAAAAAGAGCTTCAATCTTCAACTACATCAGCTCAGGGTGGCTGGAGAGCGAGTGAAAGAGATGTGATAAAGCGTGCGTGTGTGATGGAACTCGTGAAGAATCAACTTTTCGAACGGCAATCATGGCTCAACAGCCTTTCAGATCCTGCAAAACGACACCTTAGTCATGGACATCTGTACCTGTTAGCTTCGTCTCCCTACCGTTGAATGAGCTAGAATTAGTTTATTTTCAAGCAAAGAATGGCGAAATATCACACATCTGTCAAATAAAGATACAACAAGCATTCAGGATCAAGGTGGAGCGGCAAACCAGCATTATAAAACTTAAACAATGACTAGCTAGATGGGGGAAAAAAAATATCACAACTGTTACCCATGTTCAAATGACATTATGCAGACAGAGCGAAATCAATTAACTTCCCACTGCTTACATTGTTTTGGGTCGGAATGGCAATTGAGATTTGAGCCAGCTGTGAAAAACTGATACAAGACATCTTAGGTTGGTGATTTGGGAGCATTGTGAACATTTCAACATGACACACCTGCTGGTGTCAATGAAGGTGTAAGTTTGATACCCAGGAATATTTTTAATTGAAGTCTACGAGGGGAATAAGATAAGCTTTCTGTTCTGTTGTTGGTCCGTTCATACTCATTTGCACCGAATGAACTGTAATTTACACCCATTGACTGTCAGACTGATTCCTGTACTACAATGGAGGTTCAAAACAAGTATGAATGTGTGGGTCTTTAAAAGAAATACTGGGACAGCAAAGCTATCAGATATAACACAATGGCCCTTTTTATGAATGAATACTGTATTCAAAGAACAACGCAAAGAATGCAAAACTGTATGGTCTGTCAAGTTGTATGCAAAAAGTAATTTATTCTTGTGATGCAAAGCTGAACTTTCAGTCTTCAGTGTCACATGATCCTTCAGAAATCATTCTAATATGCTCATTTGCTGCTCAAGAAACAGTTCTTATTGTCAGTGTTGAAAACAGTTGCGCTGCTTCATATTTGAAAGGAAACTGAAATTCAATGCATCCTTACGGAATATAAGTACTCATATCTTTTCCCCCCAAAAAAAGCAAAAACAAACAAACAAACAAAAAAAAACACCTGAACAATAGCATATGTTGAGTAGAAGTGTTAGTGGGTAGAAGCTTCAAAAACAAACAACATCCAGATTTACATCCAACCTGGTCTCAAGACAAGCCGTAGACATTTGTACAAGATGGCAAAATCATAAGAGTTCTTATTGTCAGTGTTGAAAACAGTTGCGCTGCTTCATATTTTAAAGGAAACTGAAATTCAATGCATCCTTACGGAATATAAGTACTCATATCTTTTCCCCCCCAAAAAAGCAAAAACAAACAAACAAACAAAAAAAAAACACCTGAACAATAGCATATGTTGAGTAGAAGTGTTAGTGGGTAGAAGCTTCAAAAACAAACAACATCCAGATTTACATCCAACCTGGTCTCAAGACAAGCCGTAGACATTTGTACAAGATGGCAAAATCATAAGAACTTATATGAATTAACCAAAACATAACCATAAAGTCCAAATCTACAAACCCTATATCACTATAATAGTAAAAAACAAACTACAGTCTGTCTATGAGTTTAAAAATAAGTTGAAATCCTATTTTCTTACCTTGGCTTTTTAACTTTGTATGTTAAATTTTTGTTCTGGATTTTATTGATGTTTTTATTATTATTACTATTATTTTTTTTTCTTCTTTCTGGCTTTTTATTTTATTTGTACAGCACTATGGTCAACTGCTGTTGTGTTTATCGGTGCTTAATAAATACATGAAATACAAATGCAAAATATAAATACTTAAGTTTAGGTCCTATGATTTCAACATTATTTTGTATGAATTATTGTGCATTTTCCTGAGAGTGTTTTGTTTCAACACACATATTTTCAAGCAAAATATATAATAGTGCCTAAATACTGGATCGAAACACTAAAGTAGGACTACAATTTTCACAAGATGCATATGAGAAACAATGCCAAATACCTATCCAGTGTTCAAAAACATGACTCTTTTTTTTTTAATAACAACATGTAAAATATTTTCGGGAATGTTCCTTCATTAGTGCAATATAGCAAAAAATAAAAATAAAAAACTACAAACCTTTATAGTATGATCATTTACTGTAAATATTATAATATTATACAGCATATTAAAATAATAATTTACATATGGATGTAAAGTTACAGAGAGAAAATATTCCAATGTGTAGAAGTGAAATAAATAAGAACTATCCAGTGATTACGAGTTTGAATATCCAGTTTGCTCCAATTTTCGCAACTTGAATAAAAAGAGTTATTGGTATTTAAAATGCTTTTACAATTGTATTTTATCTCATTAGATAACAGACTGATCGCATTAATAATTTTATAACTCAAAAGTTGTTTTGTTGCAGCCACTGTCTGGCTGTCAGTGCACATGCTTAAACACAATGGACCTTGGTCTACCCAAATTCGAGTCTAGTTTGCATCATTTCCCAATTCCACACCAATCTCGGATCATCATTAAGAAAAGTATTTCATCAACTCTTTTTCAAAGTTCTGACACAACATCAGAGGGAGTTTCTGGCCAATTATTCCTTTAAACTCTGGCACCCATTGTTCCTACAATTAGGGAGACACAGTCTAATTTATCCACAGTGCTGACATATGGGCATTGGTTCATACAATGCCATAATTACCCATCAAAAAATATGGGGCTGCTTATTTAACTGCTGTTAATTAGTCAAACAGTCACAAACTTAAGGCAATAATTTCCCAGCCATGAAACTTAATGCAGATCTAATTGATAATTGGTGTATGCTTTTTTTTAGTTCCACGTCCAAGAAGGTTAGCAGTTCAGATTTCAGTACCGTGCACTACCTGCTCTTTTAGGTTGGCTGCTTCTTTCTCTGCTGGTACATGAACTTAACGCACAAAACGTAATATCAGTTGCAGCGTTGCTACAGCTACCATCAAAATTTAGCCTTAAATACAATTCTGTGAAATTCTCACACCATACTATTGTTCTTAAGTGTCTACACAATCATAACTGTACCTGCTGTTAAAGGCCAATAATGGACATTATTATATGAGCTAGAGCCTTATGTTCAGTTTTAAACATTAATGTGTAGCTGACATGACATTTCAAGCAGTTGTCCAGAGCAACCTGCTATACTTAAATAGAAACTATTTTAAGTTCTAGTTTATTTTTATACATGTACTTTTTTGCCATCAGAAGAAGTCCATTAAATTAAGTAGTAATATAGACAACAAGGAATAATTAACTGCAAAAAAAATAATTTGCAGCTGCATGACTATTTAAAGGAATATGGAAAATTATCATTAAAAATGTATGTTGTTTAGCCACCCTCATGTCACGTTTATGGTGACATAGGCAAAATCAATTTTTGAGCATTTCCAAAATTAAAATGTAGCTATATCCCTCCAAATCAGTGTGAAATACCACGCTTTACTATAACTCTGTTGCAGCGACATATCATTCTTATCAGCAATTATCACAACGTCCAGACAAATCAGACTATACATAATACAATGGTACATAATATTCCTATGATGACATTAACATCATCATAGGAAGCAAGATGAATAATCACAGTTTCAGGTACTGAATTATATAAAAAAAAAGACTTTTCATACCATATGCATGTAATGAATTGCACTGAATTGATACTCATAAGCAGATTTAAACAGAAAAAAACACACACTGTAACACATTTATCCAGAAATCTATTCTATGAATCTTAGGCCCAATTCTATTTTATACCCCTTCTCCTTCCCCTACCCCTCCGCCTTCCCCTTGTCCCTTGAAACAGAGTGTCAAGGGGTAGGGGTGAAAATATTCCCCTAAGAATTGGGACACCACTACTATACCGTCACACGTCATCATACGTCGTCTAACTCCTACAATACACACACCTATACTGGTGTGCATTAGAGCCTTTAATTACTGTTTTATATTAATGCGCTGCTTACTGACACACTCACACATTCACACACATACACATATATCGGAGATCACGCAGCTCACACATCCAGGAGAAAATAAACTTGTCAACGCTGCCCCGCGACTTTTATTAATAACAGTTTAAATACTGAATCGCTACATTATATTTTCCAGCAACGGGAGGATAAAATAGCTGTTTTTGAAGTAAACTCACTCAAAAAAAAAAGAAACGCACAGATACGCATACACGCAACATTCATCTCTCTCTCTCTCTTGAATTGGCAATATTTGAGAAAAGGGTTTAGCCATTTATAACTATTGGGGGTACTACCCCGCCTCAATGTCTATGGTGGTTATTGCTCTGATCAGATATGTAAATATGTTGTGGCACTATCGTGCAGTCTGTTATGATATGACGTTAGCAAACTTTAGCAATTTTTTTGCAAACATTTATTTGAGTAACATGACCGTAAATATGAACTCACGATTGAATGTAACATAAAACTAATTATTACTTAAACGTAAAATCTTTATTAATACCAAAAATGCTTACATTCATGTGTGTTTTTGTTCGCTCGGGCAGCCATGTTGCCGCTGAAGCTGGTTTACGCTGAGATAATTCATACCCCTTCGTTTGAAGTGTGGTCCCGAAAAATCTTCGTTTGAAGGGCTATCTGGCCCTTCCCCTTACCCCTACTCCTCCAACCAAAAGAGAATAGGGACACCCCTACCCCTTCATGTGAACGTGCGAAACGGAGGAGTAGGGGAAAGGGGGAGGGCTAAGGGGTAGAATTGGGATTGGGCCTTAATCTTACCTGTAAGTAAAAGTTATCTGCCATGTGTTTGGTTTTGGCCTCAAGCAACTGTGAGAGCTCCCCTAATGGTTGGATGTCTTCTTCTTAATTTTTAATGGCGGTTGGCATCCAGCTTATTGGTGCAGTATCGCCACCATCTGTTTCAGAGTGTGGATCAATCAGTAGGTTTACAATCTAATTCTAGACGATGATATGAGAAAAAAGGGGGAATAGGAGCAAAAATAAACTATCCATCATATCCTATAACAAAGCCAAGTATCCCTTAAAAAAAACAGTTCTCTAACCTGAGCTCTTTCAGGCATACTTAGGGTTGATTTTAAAGTAAGTTTCTGCACCTCTATTTCTTATAGTAGTTTTTTTTCCCATCATCTCTCTTTGTGTGTTGTACTTCCTACACTGTAGAATTACATGCTCCACTGATTCTTCTTCCTGACATTCGTCACACAGACCAGACTGGTGTTTCCATACCATTTTTAATCTTTTATTTAGAGCACAAAGTCCCAGCCTTAACACAATTTCCTCTCTCCTGTTCCCAATTTCTACCCTCTTTGCTTTAATACTCTTTTGAATTTGGTGGATGGGATGACTCCCTTTCCCCTCTTTATCTCACATCTATTGCCACATTTGGTTTATTTTTCCCCAGATTATGCTTTTCACTTCTGCTTTACTGATTCTTGTTTGCATTTCTACGTTTCTCTTCATCAATGCCCTGTTTGCCACCTTATCTACTTTTTCATTCCCTTCCACTCCTATATGCGCTGGAACCCATTAAACATTTACTTGGCCTCCCTGATTTGTTATTCTTCTAACTGAGTCTCATATAGTATATCTTGTCGACTTTTTTGAATGTACAGATCTCAAAAGTTACTAGAACTGATGATGATGATGAATCTGAACATATCACAACTTTGTCTATTCACGTTTTTTTTTCCACCCACCGTAAAGCAACTACAATTGCCAGCATCTCCACTGTATATACTACTAAATTGTTAGATGTTCTTCTGGTTGGATGTATTGCCTGCCACTATGTTCTAAAATAAATGCAACCAATCATGAAATTCCCAAACATAATGAATAAGAATGAAGAAAAACATTAGCATTTTCAATCTTCAGTGAACATGAATAATTGAACAGGAATTATTCTTTTTTTTTTAATTAAATGCAGAATTCTGATTGCATGACTAATCTTGTCACCACGGCCACATGATACCCTAATAAGCAAATTAAATAAAGCACATAAATAAACTGGATGAAGAACCATCACATTCAACTCAACCTTACCAAGACAACTGCTTGTGGTTTTAGCCAACACTTCATCACAATTTCACCATCCAGTTCGGTGCATCGACCATAACAGCTTCAAGAACAGCCAGGAACCTTGGAGTTGTGATTGATGATCAGCTGAATTTCACAGACAAGAATTTGTTTAGAAATTCACGGTCCTGCAGATTTGCCGTATGCAACATTAGGAAGATCAGGCCCTTTCTATAAGAGCATGCTACACAACTCCTTGTTCAAGCTCTTGTTCTTCTCTTAGAACTTCGCTGGCTTCTATTTGCTTTTGTCAAATCGCGCCGCTCGCGTCTGGTGTAGACACGTTGTTTTGGTATGTGTGAATCTTAAGTATATTCATAATCTGCTTTACGTTTACCTGGCACTGGAAGTCCTTTCACAAACTTGTAACTTTTATGCTTAGAGCAGAACCATATATCGGTCATTTATATTTCTACAAGGAAGCCTGAAATACTACTATGATTCATCAGTTGCACCATCTAGTGGTTTGTTATTGATACAACCACAACTTCTACAAACGGAGCGCTCAAGCGGGTACTGTGAGTCGTGTTGAGGTAATTAAAATGTCAAATTAATATTTTGCCCTCAATTATTTACTTATCAGACAAGTAGCCGCATGATAAGTGGAACAATTACGTAGTATAGTCTTTATCACCCTGCAGAGGTTTCTTTTGCAAAATAATCTGCTGACTGTACACTATCCCTCAGCCTTGCCGCGCCCCCCAGTTTGGGAACCGGGTGTGCCTCACACGTACTGAAAAGTGAAGCTGCGGGCTCTTTGATCGCCACCTGGTGGCTGGCTTCAATACAGGTCATAAACCCCGCCTTCTCCATGTAAATTAATGGGACTTGAGTCAAAAAAAAATAAAAAAAATTACACTTCCAATACAATTTTCTGAAAGATTGTTTTGGTCATTTAAGGTAGTTGTTATCACGCTGATATATGTTCAATTGTTCGTTTTTGTGATAAGTTTGATTTTAGCTAGTAATTTGATGCTATAAAAATGGGGCGTGTCGTTATGTGTCGTTGATTGTGTCTGCGGGAGTTTGGGCGGGACTTTGATACCGCGGCTCCATCTCACGACACTACTGAGCAGACTCTGGCTCCAAACGAATCTCTACTGCGCAGACTCGGGATCCAAATGACATAATTTACTCAAGATGGCAGCGGCCATACTGAGATGCTTTGGCTTCACTTTTCTATAGTGGAAGGAAGTGGAGATGCGTCGTCCATCTTTTTTAGTCTATGTTGGGAACCAATGGAGTAGGCGATTTGCGCTCTATTAATTTGGTCTGTTACGATGCTCTATGTATTTGATTACTAATGCCTGTGTAGTACGGCGTTGCACACAGAGGACAAAAACGTTCAGCCTCGACTCTTTATCTTAATTATTATTATTTATTTATTTTTTTTAGCAAACAAGTCAGAATGAAAACAATGTAACATCTCAATTCAACATCATCCAGCCCTCCCTCCCCCCTCCCTCTTCAACCCTGCGGTCTCTTACAATGGGGAGCACAGTGAAAAAAAAAATCTTTATCTTAATTTGTTAAAATGTGCAAAGGGTACCAAATTGAACAAAACTATATAAATGCAAAATTTGAATTCGTGAATATATAACGGTATCCATGGTATAGCAAAATCCATATCATGGAGCGACATAATACTGGTAGTCACTTTCATACCGGTATAGTGCCCACCCCTATTAATAAGCCGAAAAGAGTGCATGTCACACTTCTGTTCATTAACTTGCACTTGCTACCAATAGCTGGTTGCATACAATTCAAGGCATTGATGTTTGCCTACAAAACATCCACTAGCTCTGTACCCTTTTAATTCAATTCACTACTTCAGACTTATGTGCCCTCCAGAAACGTGCATTCTGTAAGTGAATGGCATATTGTAGGCGCACAAAATCACTTTCACAGATTTTTACCTCAGCTGTTCCCTCCTGGTGGAATGACCTGCCCAACTCAATCTGAGCAACTAAATCTTTAGCTATTTTCAAGAAACTCCTAAAAACACATCTCTTCCATCTATACTTGACCCTCTAACTCTAGCACTCTCTATTCTATTTCTATTCTATCTACTTGTTTTCTTTTTCTAATTCCATGTTCCGGGAATTGTGTTGACCACTCCAGAAAACCAATTAGATCTCCTCTTCATTCACCCTGTGCTGCCAAGGGCTAGACAAAAGAGACGGCCTCTTGCTTCAAACCGCCTACTAACATTATAGCGGGCTTTCACCAGTATCCTGAAGCCGGAGCTTACATGTGCCATATCCACTTCACTATAAATAAAACTTTTCAATGTTCACTCATTGGACACTAAATTGGCATGTCAATTTAAGACCAAACATGTTATCAGTGCAATCACCCTTTCAACTTGTAGTTATAGCGTATTTGCCCTTTTATGAGTCGCTATAAAAGATGTGTTTTCACGCCTGTCAAAGGCCCTGTTTACACTGGTATTAAGATGTGTTTTAGTCGAACGGATCAGAAGTAGACAAGGGAGACACATTCCCATTTACACCTGCCATTTTAATCCACCTCTTTTGTCCACTTTTGATCACTTCTGTCCTGGTTTTAAGCGGGGGATTCAATGGACACGTGTATGCATGGGCCTTTTCTGATATTTCGATCTAATATTGTGAAATATGCTTGAGGAATTTACAAAAGAATGCAAAAGGAGACAACAGAAAATGATATGGAGAGCAGCAGCTTTAGTTTCGCAATGATAGCTGCAAAACTATGTCGAAAACTGTGAGTTTGTTTTAGAAACAGGACTGGTAATACAACATTGTTCGCCTTCGTACCAAACTTACAATTTCAGATGGTAACGTTTGTAAATCAATGTAATTATTTATTTATAATAAATAAACATTAATAATTATAAATGTTTCTTGAGCAGCAAATCAGCATAAAAATGTAATTACTGAAGGATCATGTGACATTAAAGCAGTGTTAATTTTGACAGCAAATTTTGATTTAGTTTTAGTCATAGTCTTTTGACTAAAATGCCATTTAGTTTTAGTCATATTGTTTTTAGTTTTAGTCTAGTTTTAGTCTACTAAATCTACAGTAAATTTAGTCGGCTAAAATCTAATGGGTTTAGTTACGGAGTAGTGCGTTAATTAAGCATTTCTCCAAAATTTCCAATCTTATTAAATAGGTTTGATATTAAGGTTTTATGATAGACACCGATTTAACTGCTGTGATACACAACATGCCTTTATGTTCAAATTAAATAAAACCACTTCTCATAAAGAACAAGAACATGCATGGTCTTCTTTTTAATGAAATACAAGTGGTTATATAGGCTAATTATGCATTCTTTATAGCAACTTGTTTACCATATGCCTGATTCTTTCAAGCAGACATATTTATTTCTGTAAATTTAGATCAATCTAAATTTAGATAGGCTACTAAAGTTTTTCAGTCAAGAGCAGTGAGTGATTTTCTGTCTTTCTTTCGTTGCTTGATTAACATCAATGACTCGGACAATTGCAACTAAAGGCTAAGCTTAAAAAATTGAATGCACAGCTGCTATGGATGCAACGTACTGATACACGTTCTCCCTACTGTTTACGTTCACTTAAGACGTAATCAACTGTGTTCATGTGAATACTTGTCAAAACGGACAATTCGTTTTGTGTGTAATTCTCCGTTCATGCGACGTGAAAGAGTACTTGGTTGCTGTGAGACACGCTTTCTGTGTGTGTATGCTTCAGTGTCTGCTCTCAGAAAACCATACCAAAAGTTCTCTCTTGCGTCGTCAGATTTATCTAAATATCTGCTCTTCTCTTACTCCCACATATTGACATTTTTTAACGTTTTATGCGACGTGCAGCAAGTGTATGTTAGCTCATGTCCCGCCGGTTCATATGTACGCATCTAACCTCCGAACCACGCAGCAGATTCGTTCTGAATGAATCTCATCCCAAATCGTCCCTCCCTAACATTTTCGTCTCGTTTTTATTCATTGACGAAAATGTCAATACATTTTCGTCATAGTTTTTGTCATTCAAAAAGAGTTTTAGTTCGTTATCATCTCGTTGTCGTCAGTGAAAAAAATGTTGTTGACGAACATTAAGACGAAAAATATTCGTCAACGAAATTAACACTGCATTAAAGGCTACTGAAAATTCAGCTTTGCCATTACAGAAAAAAATATTTTTTTTAAATATATTAAAACAAAACCAGTTATTTGAAATTGTAACAATACATAAAGTATGTATGTATGTATCATTACATAACACTGCATTAAAGGGTACTGAAAATTCAGCTTTGCCATTACAGAAAAAAATATTTTTTTAAATATATTAAAACAAAACCAGTTATTTGAAATTGTAACAATACATAAAGTATGTATGTATGTATTAATTAATTCATTCATTCATTATATAATATAATATAAATTAAGTTTTATTTATTCCCTCCCAAGCGATCATCACCTCTGGGGGGTCACAGAAAGTTTGAAAACTGCTGACTTTAACTGTATACATTGCATTGGCTATAAATCATTTGAGATTTAGGGGCACATGGTGGGTATATAATTTTGTCATAAAATGAATTTCTGGTTTTGCTGAGTGTGCTTTTCAGCAAGATGAATTAGAGGAAAAATTGTGTGCAGGCAACTAATGTCTATTATGAGTTAGTGAGCCAAACGTTATGAAAAAATGAAGATTTCCCCCCCAAGGCTTCTCTTGAAAGCTAGTTTAGATATAACCAGTCTGACACCCATAAATGGTTAAGTGCTTGTAAAGAATCAACTTCTCAGAGCTTGCCAAGTCTAAGTGATTGTTTATGAGCGCTACATGTGTAATGCATGCATTTAAGTGCCCGGTCTATGATAAAAATGCAGTACCCTTGATGCAACTTGGCTCTTTAAATGCTTGTTTCCTCTACTTTCTCATGGTTCCTAACAGGAGCGCAGATGTTCAATTAGGCTTTGGCTTATAACTTCCATCCAAAACCCAATACATCTGCTAATGTTCCTGCTCCGTTCCGGGGGTCCATAATTACTCCAAAAGCGAGTTGTGCCTTGGAACAAAGAGCATCAACAATGCATCATATGTTTGTCTTCTTTCTCTTGGTGAATGTGAAACCATGCACAGCCTCCATCATTTCCGATGCTGGAAACGCTCCTGTGATGTTCTGTTTCGTTGCAGATAATGAATGTGCTTCAATGACTGGTATTTCCAAGAAGATTTAAATCCCATCTCAATCATGTTGTTGCTCTTTTTTCCTTTGCTTGTGAGGATGTTGTGTGTATTAGTCATAGTTCAGGCTATAGTATCATTCACAGCAAAGCATTGCTCTTCCGTTTGAATTAGTACATTACAGCGTGTATGTTTTGGTACTGGAGAAATCGTGCATTAAGAATCTGACTTGATTTGAATTTCAGCAGATCAGTGGCATCTGTTGCAGAAAACTATGGCAGATTGACCAGCTGAAACACTGTTGAACTCAAGTGCGCATAATATCGAAGGCAGGCGATGTGTGTCAGGTGGGCTCCTCTCTCTTATTCAAAATGGGCTCTTGTATTGCATGCCACTTAGGGAGAATGAGATGAAAGAGCTTGTGGTGGTTTGCTGTCAAAGACAGACGCAACAGTACTTTTGACAAACACGCACTGCTTGCTGGACACGGCATTGAAAAGAAAACAGCCTGAGGATGAGCCTACTAAAAATACCACCTTAGAAACTTAACTAGGAAAAAAATAA
>NW_015506235.1:183812-192667 GCF_001515645.1 Sinocyclocheilus grahami | reverse complement strand
TCTTGTTAATGCTATAAATTAATTACAACAATAAAATAACATTTCGTCATGAACAACATCACATTAAACCACAGAAATTCCAAAACGACATTTCCCTTACATTCAACTTCCAAAAGTGCATTCATCTTTGCCATGTTACATTCATTTAGTTGACTAGTGCTATACGCTGTATTGACAAAAACATTAATGGCATTAATAAAAACACTTACACTGACAAGCTACGCAATATCGCGTTCATAATCGAATGCGACTCATCTGCGATTATGAATGCGATATAGCAGTGATCTATGGCTTTGTGTATTAAATGCCGCTCCATCTGAAAGCACGTGATGGAGATTTATTATTCACAGAACCGGCTTTACTGACGAGATGCGCATGACAATCACATGCGATTTATCGTGCAGCCCTAAGTTTGTTGGATCACAAAGTACAAAATTGATTGTTGATCACAAAGTACAAAATAGATGAGGAAAACTAGGAAGCCGGGTGTATTCAATGTGCCGCCATTACTGTCTAGAGTGCGTGGAATGGTGCGCTGTGATTGGTTGAGTGGATATATCGCATTCTGCAGAAAAGGGAGACTGGCGTTTGTCGCAGTTTGGAAAAAAATGAGAAAACATGACAGAATAACTCGGCGGATATTGCATTTTGCGTAAAATTAAAATTTGACTTTTCAATACCGACCAGATGCAATACTGATTTTGGCAGAAACTCATTTTATTTTTTAAATGGCGTTTATCGTGTTTTGGAACCAAACTCTTCACTTGATGGATACAATACAAAATCAGGTTTATTATAGTTAATTAAAACTAAATGCATACAAATTAATGCTAACTGAAATTATTATTGGTAAACTATAGCAGTTTATCTGCTCTCTTTCATGTCCCTTTTTGTATTAAAACTGTTCAAATAATTTTGTTTTAATTTATTTTATTTATTTATTATTATTTTTATTTTTTTTATAATGGCTATTGTCATTTTCACCACAATATTTGTATTTCTTCTTTTTAGTGTACCTGTTTACCAATGGGACAACAGTGGGATTTAGAAACATGCTTTGAATAAAACAAGGAAAAATCAAGGTATTATTTTTTTTACACCATTCCCAATTAAGCTATTTTTGTACAAAAGTGTAAACAAAAGGTTGGGACATATTTGCAATACGAACGTTTCATTCACTTTTCCCCTCCAAATGTATTAAATAATGCATCATTTGAAATGTGATAGAAATTGTAGTTAAAAGTTTTTGGGGGTTTTTCCCAGAAAAAAAAAATTATACGATTTCTCTTTTGACACGTGTATGGACTGTCGGACATTGTTAGAGAACAAATCAAATATATTAGTGTTAAAACCTGTTTTAAGGGTGCTTTCTAAATGTCCACAGGGCTAAAAGTGCCCGTAATTGAACAAACACCCAGGTGACTGATCTTAAAAGGAATAAAGTGTGAAATAACCAGAAGAAAAGGGAAGCTGTGAAAGCATGTTGACCTAATCTAGTTAACTCTGCGGACAGAGGCTAGACACAGTGCTGCACGGTACAGCACCCAATTCAGTCTGTCATTTAAGACATCCGGAGACAACCATCATCCTTTCCTTTTCATCATGCTCATGCACATTCTCATGGCCTCACTGTCCAGTTCCTAGTTATCTAGACTGCTTTCATACTTCCCATAGTGAAGCCCAGCGTTTATCTTCAAATAGAAGCCAGTCTGCATTATAGAGAGTGTGAAATGAAAAGAAGAATCAGCAATGCACATAATCAAAATACAGACATTGGTTTCCACGTCTCTTTGGACCTATTTGATTAAAGGGCATTCTGTAGGGGAAGTACAAAGGCATCCATCCTGTTCCATGACTTGTTGTCTAAAGTGTTCATGTTTAAAGTGTTCACTTTGTAATTGCAGTCTGCAGTGTTGCTGATATACTGCTGCACAACAGATAGTTTCCAAACAAAGCAGCTTGCAATGTATTTCAAATTCAACCTTGTCCATATGTTTACAAAGACCAAATCAAGGGAGGCTTTAGAATGAACAGATTGCTGTACATCTGCATTTTTATCATATGAATCATATGAAACATTTAATTTAGCCTCTGTGCTTCTTTATGCTTTCAGTATTAGGAGAAATGTACAATTTCTTACTTAAAGGGATAGTTCAGCAAAATATATTTTGAAAAATGTTAGTAACCAACAGTTGATGGTAGCCATTGACTTACACAGCATTTTTCCATAGTATGGAAGTAATTAACTACCATCAACTATTTGGTTACTAACATTTAAAAAACAGGAGTAAATAATGACACAATTTTCATTTTTGAGCAAACTGTTCCTTTAACTTTGCACATTCCATTGGATCATTGAAGACAAGATTGCTGTGTGTAACGAGACTATAAGTCCTGCCTTGTAGGGGAAAATTACTGTGTCCTTTGAAGACCTAAAAGTGAAATGATCTTAGTCCTCACTCCCGTACTTGTAGACTCAATATGCACTGAATTTGGTTTAGCTTACACTATTATATTTGCAATCTATAGGAATAGGAAAAGTAGGCTTCAGGTAAGTAGATGTCAGTACGGTGGCTCCCTGAAGTGTGTTCATGTGAGGTAAAAAAAAAAAATCATTCACATTCCCACCCTCCTATACCTAATCGTGTAAGTGAGACACCCCTACTCCAAGGTAACTTGCACAAATAACTGTTGACTGTTGACTGTTAACAATTAACAATTTATTATTTTTCTCTTTTTTTAGGAAACTGGACTGAAGAAAAGAATTGTCTCCGTTTAAATGAACGAATGAAATAAAACAAATAGTTGATGAAAAGTTCTCCAAAACTTTGGTAAACCATCAAACACTTCTGTTTAACTGTTCAATTTCTATATCAAAAGACACAAATTGATTTTCAAACTGCAAACAGAACTCTGAAACATGTAAATGACTCTTTCAGTCGAATTCGAATGATTCACTTCAAATAAACTCAGAAATAACTCTTGACTCAGTTCAAATTAACTCTGAAATGACTCTTGTGAATCAACAGATGATTCAGTTCTCACCACAAACCCAGTTTAATTTCTTAGTTCAAGTTCTCAGTTCAGTCTGTATCAGTGAAGAGTTCATGTGTGTGTGTGTGTGTGTGTGTGTGTGTGTGCACAAAGAACATTTGTACCAGTCTGTAGCAATGTTGAAATTGATGAGATGACTTGTGATGACTTGAGATGACTTAATGAAATAATGAAATTAACAGCTGGGGCAGGACAGTGAGGAGATGTCATCAGGATGGCAGGATAATAATAAAAAAACACGAGCAAACTTTTGCTCGTGGTGGCCCAGGAAAACTCAAGAACTTTCTGGAACAAAATGGCTCAGCTCAGCCACAGCATTCACTGACTCAGTCTCAGAAGAAAAGTGTTTCCCAAAAGCAAAACTGATCATAAGCGATGGACAGTCTCGATCTCAATGCAAAAATACTCAGAGAGAGCGGAAAAAAATTAAACACTACGTAAAAAAAAAAAACTCACTTCAAGTTCATATACACATTCTTGCGCACTAACGAGTGCATAAATGATGCACATGAAGAAATCAATGTCTCTCAATCTAAAGCACAGTTCATAAATGTCTCTGAAAAGCAGCAAATCTATCAAAAGTGCAAACAGTTCGAATGACGCAAAAACAACAGTGTTCAGAACGAATCTCACGGCTCCAGCTACTCTCTCCCGTGCTCTCAGCCAGTCTCTCACACCGTTCTCTGTTCAATTACGCAATCAGCCGAACTTCTGCAGCAACTCCATCTCCAGTCTCACACGATAGCGTTAGTGTTCACTTAACTCACAAAAACTCAAATTAATAGGGATGCTCCGATTTGCCTTTTTCGCCTCCAATACCAATTCTGATACCTAGGGTTCAGTATTGGCCGATACCCGATACCGATCCGATACCAGTGAAGTGGTTTTCCCTCATTTAAATAAATATAGAATTTATATATCTCTGTGTGTGGAACTGATAATCATTCTTTCACAATCTACTAGATACAGACTACTTAATTATAAAGACAAAATAAAATAAACAATAGTTATGAAAAAATATAGGCCTATGTATATTTATAATATTTATAATTATCATAAACTAGATTAGTGGATAATTCGGCAGCAAAAGTTATTCTAGAAAAATCAGTCCACAATAATTTTAGAAATCCAAACATTTAGTAAAAAAACTATATTTTGTGGGGAACAAATAAAAGTGTTGCACTAAATATTGTAAAATGTTACACATTGCTATTTGTATTATTATAAAATCCATTCATTAAAAACATTCATGAATGTATTTATATATAAGTATATACTATACAATTAAAATACATTTATTTTAAATGTATAGCATATTTTTTAATAAGGCAACAACATATGATAGATACGATAAGACAAAACAAATACAGTGCAGCACAAACTGTTTTTATACAGTCTATGAGCACGAAGCGTCATCATTCTGCACACCAGATGCGCACATTGTAAGCACTTTGTGTTAAAAACTGCAAAGCACAAAGGGAAGATAAATTGATGCGTAGTGTATTATATCTGTGCAACAGTTATTGAGCCTTTCTTTTAACAGTTTTAAATTTCAGTTACTGTGCACGTTAAAAACAATTTATAGTCTTTTCTACGCACGTGTTTTGATCTCACAGACACCCGGTAGCAAGTAACAAAATAACATTAAACTCCGGCAAGAAGATAAAGTCATTTTTGCATTTTGACTTAAATATTCATATGTACCTCACATTAAGCTATCGTAAAGTCTTCAGAAGTAACACAGAATCATTTGCACAATCGGGGAAAAAAAAATTTATAAATACAAATCTCGGATTTGGATCGGCCCTCTCTGACCGATACCCGATCCAAGAAAAATGGCACTATCGGAGCCGATACCCGATATGAATATCGGATCGGCGCATCCCTACAAATTAACCGCAGTTTTCCTCTGCAAAACTGTCGATCTCTCACACACTGATCATGGCGCGTCTCTCTCGTAAAAACAAACTGCTCTCTCTTCTTCTTCTCAGACGTCTTTGCATCTCCCGCGTGAACATACTGAAAACAGGGCGACCTGTTGCAATAAAAGTCCCTTGAAAAATACCTCCGTTACATGTAGTATTATATATTGCAATCCAGGCTCATTGGAAATACACGTGTTTGCCTATATTTCTGCAAACATGTTCCTTTACATGCATTTAACTGTAGTTTCCAGGTGAAATGAGCACTAGAAGCAGTAAAACACCAACAACGATTTCACACAAATTATGATAACAAAGGCAAATTATCCTTGAATAAGGACTTATTTTTTGTGTGGTTCCTTGCACAACACTATGTTATGCCCTTGAAACATGTTCACCACAGTGCATCATTTGTAAACTAATATATGTTGATGTTTGCATAACATAACCAGCTCCATATGTATGGCTTTTCTGATATAGTAAACTTGCTTGGTAGCACACCTAAAACAGCATTGCATATGGGATACATAGCGCTCAGGTTTGAGTCTTGTGAAACATGAGTCACAACACTCCACAAAAGAGCTCAAAGCCTTGTATAAGCAAGCTAAAATGGCATGATCAGCAAATTTATTTTTAGATCACATTTGCTTTTGTTAACACTATTAGGTAGGTGTAGTGTAGGTGGTACATAATTCAGGTTTTGCAGTCATGTATTTCCAATGAGCCTGGATTGGTATAATAACAGTATTTGATGATGAGTGAACCGACATTTAAAAAAAAAAAAAAATAGGAGGTTTGCAAAAACCACTGTGAAAGAATCCTACATGAATGCTTAAAGAATGGGTTGCTATGACAACCTGCGGTTCTCAAAATGGAAGTCAAATCTGAACTTCATATTCTATTCATTTTCCTCAGTTAAGAAATTGAACTGTGAATCAGGCTTGCTGTGTAATATCAAGGATGAAGAATGAAAGGGAAATTGCAGTGAATGGATGAACATTTCTTGACTTTTCAAACTTTAGTCAAGGATTCAGTGCGTTTCTCTTTTTGATTGAGTGAATGAAACTACGACAGGAATTTCATCAACAAATCAGGATATTTTAATTTAAAAGGAATTATAAGAAAAGTTATGTAAGTCCCATTCCATCAGTGTTGAGCTTAAGAATCAAGTGGGGAGCGAAGTCAAAGACATTCAGCATCATAAATAAGATGGATAAAGATGAAGTGTCAGCTAAATGTATGCATGAATGTAACTCTAGTGGCCCATAATGCTATACACTACATGAAGATTTCAAGTTCAAGTTCAAGTCTGCTTTATTGTCAATTCTTCCACATGTATAGGACATACACAGAGAGAATTGAAATTGCGTTACTCTCAGACCCTTGGGTGCATACAGATAACATAAATACAGATTAAATACAAAATACAAAATGCAACTATACAAATATACAAATAAGGTCAAATGTAAAAATATATATATAAAGCACAAGGCATATGGCAGATAGAGTGCAAACCAATAAAGCAAACAATCCAAGTAAACACAGACATTAAATTTGAAGCTATAGTCTCAAATGCACATGACATGCTGACAAATGGCATCATATTCAGTCTTTTTATGACTATCATGACTATCACTACATTATTTCTTGTTATCCAGTAAAATAAATACCCTAGCATACAGCAGTTTAAATATTATACAGTACTTCTGGAATTATTGTATTATATTATATAACAATACTTTCATTTTACATAAAATATTAAGGCATGCTATTTAATAAGAAGTACTGTATGATATATAATTGATAATTATTCATAATAACTCTGGATTCAGTTTATTCCATAAAGGTTTTAAATGGTAATTTCTTTGAATGGTTTCTAAAAAGGATTGGATCAAATGAGTTTATGTGTGAATCGGAATACACTGGTTGCACTGTACATTTCAGCAAAACAAGCAAACAAACAACAACAAAAATCAGTTCATAAGATTGATTTTTCTGTGAATCGGACTACACTGTTTTTGTGTGCAACAAAAAGATACATTTTCTTGCAATCATTTTTTGACACACAGCCTTTTTCTCCTCATCACATTCAAAAGGATGGAAAACTCAAATGTGACTTATAGTGAGACTATAGATTTAGTACTGCAGGAAACACCAGCATAGAGAAAAAGATCAATCTTAAGATCAATAGAAGGCAGATTTAAAAAAAAAACAAATAATAATGTGTAGACTGCCATTTAAATGTTCAGTGGTCAAAAACTAAATGTAATCAATGTCTAAGAAACCATCTTTATGTTCTGTGTCTTTCTTCTTGTGGATTATTTTCGGGAGGCTGCTTTTATAGTTTTGAATGTAACAAAATGATTTTTTTTCTTCTGTTTTTAGTTACATTGCAGCTTCTGTTCATTCACGCTTTGCTGCCCATGCAACAAGAGCCTTATTTTTCTGTGAATCGGACTACACTGTTTTTGTGTGCATCTTGCAAGGACTCCTCAACAAAAAGATACATTTTCTTGCAATCATTTTTTGACACACAGCCTTTTTCTCCTCATCACATTCAAAAGGATGGAAAACTCAAATGTGACTTATAGTGAGACTATAGATTTAGTACTGCAGGAAACACCAGCATAGAGAAAAAGATCAATCTTAAGATCAATAGAAGGCAGATTTAAAAAAAAAACAAATAATAATGTGTAGACTGCCATTTAAATGTTCAGTGGTCAAAAACTAAATGTAATCAATGTCTAAGAAACCATCTTTATGTTCTGTGTCTTTCTTCTTGTGGATTATTTTCGGGAGGCTGCTTTTATAGTTTTGAATGTAACAAAATGATTTTTTTTCTTCTGTTTTTAGTTACATTGCAGCTTCTGTTCATTCACGCTTTGCTGCCCATGCAACAAGAGCCTGTCATCACTGATGTGAGCATCAGCTCGGTCCTGCTTCCTGGAGGAAGACTATCAACTTGGTTAAATCTCAGGCTTTTTCCCCCCCTTGAAAGGTCATTCTGGTTTCTCTCAGCAGGAATTTTGACTAATATGCTTGAAAATGTATGCATACCCATGACAGATACTCTATACATCTCTGTTCTCTGTTCAGACATTATGGGTTCACGTTTGTTTGACTGTATGTATGTGGATTCATGCTATTTGTGTCATCACTGATACACTCCCCGAAGCCATGTTGGATAGAAATCATTGACGCGCTTGAAAATAACCAGACGTGACCATTCAACAGTAGATGCTTGTCACCTGCTGAATTCCATCTCGGTCATATTGTACACATAAGATCATGCTCACTTTATGTCGTTTTATTAAGGACATAAAGTCAATATTTCCAACCACTGAAACATATGTTTTCAGCTGTAGTATTTATGTAATATATTCAGTTGACTTGTATTGCTTCTCCATGCAGAATTACACACCAAGCTATGAAATACACAATACTGCATAATATTAGGGTTCTGAAAATAAATAATTCATTAATTTTGTCCCTAGGGAAACTAGAGGTTTTTAATAATAACTGGGCCACCCACTCCCATGAAGCATTGTGAATGAAGTTGTCTTCCTACACACCAAATACTTTCATGAATCTATACTGTATATAAACAAAATCACTGAGTTTAATACAGTATTTTTATTTTGTACCATATGGTTTTCATTGTGTCATGAAAATGTTTGTATATGTGTGTGTGTGTATATATATATGTATATATATATATATATGTTGATCTGTTCTGATCTGATCTGCGACACCTGACACCACAGGTACAAACCATGAAACAATTGGCGTTCTGTTTTCACTAGAATATCGCACCACTGAAAAAGGCTCTCAGCCAATCAGACTCAAGAACCAGAAAGAACACACACATATATATATATT
>NW_015506235.1:174825-183671 GCF_001515645.1 Sinocyclocheilus grahami | reverse complement strand
ATATATATATATATATATATATATATATATATATATATATATATATATATATATATATATATATATACGTATATATACAACAAAGCTGTTTTTCTATGTGTGTGGTAGAGCTTATCATAAGCTAAAATATCAGTGCCCATCTCTTTTGGAAATATCTGTTACATTTTAATAATTTCAATGGATCTTGAACTGAATTATTCAGATGATTCCTAATCCAATATCTACCCATAACATACCACCACGCACCTAACATACATCAGAGCGTATTAAAAAAAAAAACTCCACCAATAACCGGAATCCTCTGCTCTCTTGGGGAGATATATCAATACTCCCCTATTTATTAAAAGCAATGGTGCTGGCTTGAATCTGGGCCTTAAATGGACCACATCAATTTGCCTCCCCCATTTTCATTGCCTCCATTAGATGAATGAGCCCAAGCGAGAGCTGCTGCTGCATAAAGCATAACAGAGCGACAGAAGAGGGTTTGTACGGCGTGGCGCGGGGCTGTTGTGAGGCTAGCTAGGCCCGGTGCTGTGACAGTGCTTGAGTAATGACTTTCACTGTGGTTGTCAGCGCTAGATTTATGTGGCCTACGCAGCAAGTCCACTCAAAGTATCTGAAAGCAAGTGTTCTTTGAGCAGTGCTCTCATGCTGCAATACGCCTGACCTCTGCTCCTTTTTATCCCTGTCCCTTCTAGTGGAAATTGGCCTTTATGACAGGTTTGCGCATGAGGGCGTGCTTTCGCATCTCCAGATGATTCCAAGTGCAATCGTGTGCTTTTGAAATGCATTAATTGACAATCAAAACAAGCGGCGCAGAGGTGAAAGTGGAATCAGTTTGACACGAGGAGAAGTGGTACCTTTCGCAAAACATGCCGAATTGTTTTAAGGATGTCAGATATCAGGGTTTGAGCTCGTAGATAAAAGATAGCTGAGGAGGAGTATTTTGAGGCGAGTTGTTTCATCGGTTTGGTGTTTTCTGTTTCATAGTCTCTTGCGGACGCTTGTGCTTACTTCTTCTGCCAAGCCGCTAATTAACTCGGAATGATCTCATTTCCACTCGTCAATCTAGAACGACGTGGCCGACCTTGCAATGTGATAGATTCATAAATGTTTTCACAGAGCAATTATCAAGAGCAGAGGGAACTGATGGGGAACAGTGGAGTTTCACATACAATCATTTGGCAGAGTAGAGTGAACTGAGATGCGGTTTTCACAATAAAATAATTCCCAAGCTGAGGTATTACAAAGAGAAGAGCTGCACAGAGCCAAGTACTGCACAACAAATGTATTTATTTTTACAGTTTAATATAGATTTAATATAGATAGTTTCAGGCATGTCCATGAGACCGAGCTAAGCACATGCTCTGAGAGTGTGGATGTTCTTTACAGGCTTTGCAATAGAATGTTTTTCTTTAGATAATATTAAAAATAAATAAATAAAATAAACCTTTTTAGGCCTGGAGTTAAACATAAAATAAATCTTAGTGCTTGGATTAAGGGCAGCGGTTAGCCGTCTAACTGCTAGTTGGCAGTTTGCAAATTTCAAGTTCTTGTGCTGCAATGTGACGAGATTCATTCCTTGTGCTCCACGGGAAGCGCTTGATTGGAAGTACTATGCATTTAACACAAAACTGTACTCATGTGTTTTTCAAATAGAAAAGTTAAAGGACATTTGTGAGGGTTTTATAGTGTTGGATGGTCACAGCTTGTGGTAATGGCCACAGTCAGTGTTATATATTTTTTTCATTTCTTTTCTTTTAACAGTGTTTGAATGATACTTTGCAAAAGGCTAAAAAAGGACGAATGTCCAAATTGTATTTCATATTTCACCACAAAATAATATAAAATAAAACATTAATTTCTCTCTCTCTCTCTCTCTCTCTCTCTCTCTCTCTCTCTCTCTCTCTCTCTCTCTCATGCTTACCAGATAAAATAATTGTCCTCTGGACACAATTACTTGTTGAACTGTAAGCTTAATGAATAAATGCATTTTTTATATAAATTTATTTTTAAAAAAAGCTGAATTATTTATCATATTTTAAAATGATTATATAAACGTAAATTTTTTTATTATTATTTATTTATGTTTTATTCTTTTTATATTGTTTTATTTTTGTCTGAAATATAACCCAGACCTGATATGAAATAATCAGATTATTGTGCTTTTTTCTGGTGCAGTTTGTATTGTTTATACTTTTCATGTAGCTTATTACATGTCAGATTTACCAAGGTACCCTTGTTTTGACAATGTAAATCCTTTCCCTGTGTATGTAGCTGACACAGAAAGACTTTGCAAGTGCAGGGAGCTTCATATTTCACCTTTTATACAGATAATCCAAAATAACCTTTCATACGAGAGGCTTCTCTTATCCCTTTTAATCTGATCCTAGATCAGCTATATGCTTATAAGTGTGCACTCTCCAAGGAGAAACTCTGAATGCCACCATTCATCGTTTCTCTGGTACATTTATAATCATTTGATATAACAATATAAAAAGCCTCTAAGGAACACCTCTCTCTGTCGCACAAGAAACAACACAGTATTGAAATAATTGATTTATCATGATACTGCCACTGAAGTTGCTCGAGATGCAGAGGAACTGTTTACAACGAGTTCTACTTGTTAGTGAGTCACAATAAACCAGAATTAGAAAAAAAAATCACAAGCTGATGTTGATTGATCTTAATTGTGATTTTGAGAACTTTTAAAGGAATAGTTTACCCAGAAATAATACTAATAATAATAATAAAGTACTCACCCTCAGGTTTCTTCATCAAAACAGATTTGGAGAAATGTAGCATTACATCACTTGTTCACCAATGGATCCTCTGCAGTGAATGGGTGCCGTCAGAATGAGAGTCCAAATAGCTGATAAAAACATCACAATAATCCACAAATAATCCACACCACTCCAGTCCATCAGTTAATGTCTTGTAGCAAATTAGCTCAAAAGGGAAATATATATATAAATAATAACAATGAATTATGATTAATTACAATTATTTATATGAGCTGCCAGTAGTAACTGTAGCAGCATTAAATTGCCATCAACTAATATGTTCGTCCCGCGAACATTTATTGTAATTTCATATCAACTCTAAGAAAGGATATTTTCGTGGCCACAGAAAACAACTTTCTTACAGTAGCCTAACAATGCATTAGAGCATGTAGCAAGGATCAAAATTGTAAAGGAACATTATTCACAAGCAGGATCAGAAACTCAATCTGTGCACAAAAGTTTTATTAACTAAACGCTAACACGCCTAACTAATCTAAACATACAAACATACAATCACGCATACATGGGGAAAGGGCAAATAAGACTTGATGGATAAAAACATCAGGAAAACCAGAGAAAAGAGTCAGTTAACCACCTGAGTAAAACCATCAGCGCCATTTATAACGGGGTCTATAGCTTATACTAAACTTCTGTTTTGTTTCATTAAGTGTACAATACTTGCATTGCCTTGGTCGTTGACGAGTGTCTGGACGCAGTCTTGGATGAAAGTCTTGATGGTTATAAGGTTTTGGACTTGCGATCACGTTCTTCCGGGTTTGAAGAGTGATGAATTCCAAAGATGTTCTGACTCGATGGTGATTGGGAGTTTCTTCCCAGTGGAAAGTGACAAAGAGCTAAGAGAGACATCAGCTGAGCTCCTAGGATCTTTAGTGAATGGAAAGTCAAGACCGAGGCCTGGCACGAACTTAGGGTGTCCTTCGAAGACTAGCTCAGCATCCCCATCTTCTCAGAATCTAACAGAACTGCAGACTGAAGGGCTATATGTTGGAGCCCACCAGGCACGCCCGCACCGGCTCAGGCTCTCCACATGGGCAGCAATCAGAAGATTTTGCAGAAGACACGGGCGGAACTGTGTGTGAGCCCTTTAAAGTCTGAGAAGATTCACACCTCTCAGGATGGGCTTGTCCAATGAGAAAGGCTGATGTTGCATAGGTATCCACATATAATATAAACGCTCATTTAGATCGGTGGGGTTATATTAACTAGTGATCTATCATAACACACATACACACAAAACAGTATACAATTCAAAATACAATATACAAGAACAGTAATGGTATACACAATGTCCTGAGGAGATGTGTGTTCATTCATATAAAGGTTTTTCTATGAATTAATTAGAGAAGAGTAAATTTTTTTGGGCATTATGTTTTTCCTATCGTTGAAAGATGGTGAGAGGGAGAACTCTCAACATGCCATTAGGTCGTAAAGTTTATCTGGTCTGGCTGAGGTGTCCTGGATGCCATGGTAACCAGCGGCCTGGGGTCGTTCCCAGACATGCTGGCACCCAGTATGTTTATTGGGTGAAGGGTCTGTGATTATGAACAAATGTGTGTCTGATTGGTCCAAATGCTACAGTCTTGTAAAGCTGCGTGTTTGTGACAAACAAATCCATTGTTAAGACTTTTTAAGTCCCACATAAAATAATTAAAATTACAACATTTGTGAAGAAATTTGATTTACTGCGAGTAGCGCCCCCCTTCCTGCAGTTTGCTTCAAGGACAAAAAATGCAGTTTAGAATCCATTTAAAATCACTTTATCTTATTTTTACCGCCTACCATGTGAAATGGTTTTAATACGGTAATGAATGCTGATAGATTATCTGATTCAGAGAGAACATGGACATTTAAAATATTTTTAACTGCTACATTATTTAGAGAAATAAGACTGAATAAAATCTAGTAAAGTGCCAGATTTATGCATCACACTTTTTTGCCAGTTCTGTCTCAAACCAAACAAAGCATAATGCCATCGGAAGAGCAGATCAAATTCAAATCTCCCTGTCCCATTAACCCTAAAATGCAAACAAAAGATATCATAAATGGGTCTTTTCGGCAAAGTCACAATTAAGTAGTCTTTGATCATGTGAAAAGTAATTGTTTTTTAAGTTAGTGTGCTAATTTGGGGTAGATTTGACTACAACACACATGTGAATTACTATCAAGTGTGATTGAAATGTGCAGATTAAATGTGACCCTGGACAACAAAACCAGTCATAAGTGTCAATTTTTTTTATATTAAGAATAATAAATGCTGAATAAATAAGCTTCCCATTGATGTATGGTTTGTTAGGATAGGACAATATTTGGCCGAGACACAACTATTTGAAAATCTGGAATCTGAGGGTGCAAAAAAAATCGTCTTTAAAGTTGTCCAAATGAAGTTCATAGCAATGCATATTACTAATCAAAAATTAAGTTTTGATATATTTTGATATATTTAGATTTACAAAATATCTTCATAGAACATGATCTTTACTTAATATCCTTTGTTTATATTTTGACCAATATAATGTTTTTTTGGCTATTGCTAAAAATATACCCAAGCGACTTAAGACTGGTTTTGTGGTCCAGGGTCACATATAGCTTATTGTTCTTTTTTAAAGCGACTCAGTGTACTAGCTGCATGTTTTAAGTTTCAGTTATTTTAATATAAACTTATTTTACTTTAGCTAGTTGCCAAGGCAACATTTCTGTTTTTTTTTTTTAAGTTTTTCCATCTAATGTTTACATCTATTTTTTTTATTTCAGCTTTATATTTGTGATAAAGTAAATTTTTGTGTCAAATTCCTTGTGTGTGTAAACATGGTAATAAAACTCTTCTGATTCTGATTCTGATTTGAAATAATGAAAATGATTTTTCACACTTTTATTTCCAGTTAACATTAACAACATTGTGACAACTTGACATATCTTAAGTGTCTTATCTTGACAAGCTGAAACTACACTTTGTTTTTTATTTTCTCTGCCATGGGTGAAGAGTCATTATATTCTCCTCATTGTCTTTCTGTCCGTAACTCTAAAATAGTCCCTTTGTTGATGGATAAGAACCATTAGATATTGAAAAGCCTCATAATTTACTTAGCAAGTAGTTGCACAATTCTGTATTAAAGTTTTGATAAAAAGTTTGACTTCATTTCTTATTTCAAAGAGAATAAACACTGTATTCTCTGTAATCTGTTATGTGTTATCTGCCTTCCGTAGCAGCACAGCCTTTTATGTTTTATTCATTACAGCTTGAAGAATAATGATTCTGATTGAAATGTAATTCGCAAAACAATTTACAACAAGAGTCTTTTTTCATTTTCCCCTGTTTTTGCACCATACCCATTATCCGTTTGGTTACATCAATTTATGGAAACGCACCCTCAGTCATTTCCTCGTTGAAGTGATTGATTTGTTTGTCATGGATTGACAGTTTCCTTGTGCATTATTGAACAAAGCTCCGCGACTACAATTAACACAATTTCAGAGGCAGTCGAAGTGGTAGTTTAGGCAGCATGCTTGTGCAATGACCCTTTTTTTCAAATTGTCATTTTTTGGGAAACGGGAACACAGCCCTTAGTAAAACTGTCAAAACATAGAAGGTCTTTTTGGTCAATCTGATATGCATCCATTCAAACTGCTGCATGCTTATGGGATACTGATGTGCGATTCTGATTTGAAATAATGAAAATGATTTTTCACACTTTTATTTCCAGTTAACATTAACAACATTGTGACAACTTGACATATCTTAAGTGTCTTATCTTGACAAGCTGAAACTACACTTTGTTTTTTATTTTCTCTGCCATGGGTGAAGAGTCATTGTATTCTCCTCATTGTCTTTGTGTCCGTAACTCTAAAATAGTCTCTTTGTTGATGGATAAGAACCATTAGATATTGAAAAGCCTCATAATTTACTTAGCAAGTAGTTGCACAATTCTGTATTAAAGTTTTGATAAAAAGTTTGACTTCATTTCTTATTTCAAAGAGAATAAACACTGTATTCTCTGTAATCTGTTATGTGTTATCTGCCTTCCGTAGCAGCACAGCCTTTTATGTTTTATTCATTACAGCTTGAAGAATAATGATTCTGATTGAAATGTAATTCGCAAAACAATTTACAACAAGAGTCTTTTTTCATTTTCCCCTGTTTTTGCACCATACCCATTATCCGTTTGGTTACATCAATTTATGGAAACGCACCCTCAGTCATTTCCTCGTTGAAGTGATTGATTTGTTTGTCATGGATTGACAGTTTCCTTGTGCATTATTGAACAAAGCTCCGCGACTACAATTAACACAATTTCAGAGGCAGTCGAAGTGGTAGTTTAGACAGCATGCTTGTGCAATGACCCTTTTTTTCAAATTGTCATTTTTTGGGAAACGGGAACACAGCCCTTAGTAAAACTGTCAAAACATAGAAGGTCTTTTTGGTCAATCTAATATGCATCCATTCAAACTGCTGCATGCTTATGGGATACTGATGTGAGAGATTTCACCTCATATTCCCACCATGATTCAACCCTTCAGTTTACAATACCAACTCAGGCCCATTGGAAATGTGTGACTTTACCTACATTTCTGCAAAAAACTGAATTATGTTGCTCTGGATACATTTTACAGCACTTTTCAGATGACACGTCCATAAGAGGTGCTATTAGTGACCTTTCTTTCTTTCTTTTTTTGTTTTAATTGCAGATGCAGTTACTTTTTATTAAAAAAAAAAACTTCTGTGGATATACAGTACATTGCATTGCTTGTAGTACATTTCTAAGCTAAATGTCCAGCCTCGGGTGTTAAAGAGAATGTCTAATTTTCTCTGAAACAGTTAAAAGTGATTGTTGCAATTGTGTTTTTTTTTTGTAAATATTACGGCAGTTCAGAAATTAGGAAATTAGTGAGTTCTGCTAAACGGTTAATGGTCTTTTCACACCACCTACACCTAACCGATAGTGTTAAAAAATGTAAACGTGAGATAAAACACATTTGCTGTAGCAATTATTTTAGCTTACTAGTCTTTGGGCTTTACCAGGTGGGTTTTGGTGTAACATTTTTCCACATGACATTCCTGCTTAAAAAAGTACCTTTTTAAAAATCACACAGACCAATTCTACAATGTAACAAGGAAAACGAGAAAATATCATTCCGGTTTTTCCCATTTTTTACACAATTAGCTTTTATTAATTGCATTTTTTAAGCTCAACTATTTAAGCCTGTTACTGAAGTAATTACAGTTACAATATGTTTTCTGTGATACATTGGCAATATATATTTGTCACTAACTATTCATGAACAGATTATTATATTATATTATATTATTACTTTTTTATATATTTTAATTGTATTTTTAATTATTATTTAGACCCATGTCACAATAAATGTAAAATGATTTATGATTTGAACTTTCTGAAGGGTAAGTACCTATTTTCTATATTTAAAAGGGAAGGGTGAGTGAATCAACTCATATTTTGTACTCTGTTTGTGGAAAGTGCCAATCATCCTGTGACAAAAAATGATATATATATATATATATATATATGGCATATGTTCAAGTATCCATAGGCTCAGTCTCACAGAGAGTTAACTGTGGCATTTGACAAAAAACACAATTGTGGAATATGACATTAAGTATCGATCCACTCTGTGGTTTCTGATGTCACGTACAAGATGGTTTTGAAACCCCAACTTCTAGCTGTCTTAGTAATCCCACTTACATCACAATGGTTGGACAAGGGCAGTTTGAATCATTATGCAACGAGTGTCAGATCAGGGCATCGTAGATGTAGAGGCCGGATGGGAATACTTAGTGACAAATCATGCTAAGAAATACTGTGAAATGCATTTTTACTTTTGCGGAGGCGTAAGTCATGTCTGGATATAAGTATTCAAGTTTTCATTAATACTATGCATTTTCGTAAATTCTTATGCAAGTGCACACATATATTAGCTATATACTTGTGTTACATATTCATATACAGGTGCATCTCAATAAATTAGAATGACGTGGAAAAGTCAACTCAAATTGTGAAACTCGAGTATTAAATAAATTCAATGCAC
>NW_015506235.1:173336-174815 GCF_001515645.1 Sinocyclocheilus grahami | reverse complement strand
GGTTAATGGTCTTTTCACACCACCTACACCTAACCGATAGTGTTAAAAAATGTAAACGTGAGATAAAACACATTTGCTGTAGCAATTATTTTAGCTTACTAGTCTTTGGGCTTTACCAGGTGGGTTACAAAGCAAGTTTTCCACATATGATCAGACATACATATGGAGATTATGTGATGCGAACATAACAAAAGCAAACATGAGACATATTTGCTGAAGCAACCATGCCATTCTAGCTTACTTATACAAGGCTTTGAGCTCTTGTGTGGAGTGTTGTGACTTGTGAGTGCTCCATAGTGCAACTGCAATGCTGTACCAGGTGTGCTACCGAGCAAGTTTACTATATCAGAAAAGCCATACATATAGTGCCGTTTATGAGATCCAAATGTCAAAATGTATTAGTATACAAATTATACACTATAGTGAAAGTGTTCTGAGGGGATAGCATAGCATTCTGCAAGGAACTGCACAAAAATAAGTGTTTATTAATCAGTAATCTGCCCATAATCATAATTTCTGTGAAAAGGAACAAAACGTCATGTTTTACAGCCTGTGGTGTTCATTTCACCTGGAAACTGCTTTGAAATGTATGTATAGGTACAATTTTGCGGTTTTGCAGAAATGTAGGCATGCAGACTCACGCATTTCCAACGAGCCTGAGTTGCAGAATGCAGTGCAGGTCAAGCAAGGATAAAGCAAAATAGCTCCCAAGAAACGTTGGTGCGTGGTGTCCACCCAGTTCTTCTTCCCCCATCTAAGTTGTGTGTCCTTTCCCCACAAAAGTCTAGGTTGTATGTCCTGAGGCACCAAGACTTTGACAGGAAGGATCTGTCTGGCATGTCTGCAGTAATTAGCGCTGACTTCTTCAGAAGAGAGTCGAGCGGTGCTGGGGCGTCTCTCTTATGTGCAAACGTCTAGGCAGATACTGACCAAGCTTTTGGGAGGCTGCAACTGGGCTGACCTTGCATGGAGCAATTTGCTAAGCAGGATTTGTCATGCAATGTTCCCTGACAGTTTGTCAAAGGATTATAGAGTAAACAGCGAGATGCATGCATTGTCTTCACTCTGTGGGTTTGATGTCTTATTCCAGGGATTTATTCGAGTTTCTTTGAAGTCCAACACACTGGTTAAATACAAATGATATTGAGAACTATGGTTGGTCAGTTTAAATCTCAGCTTTGTGACTTTCAATTATATTAGTGTTGGGAGGATATGAGGTAATTTTAGAGTTGAGAAAACATGGCCGAGTTCCAGAGTCAATTAATAAAACATTATTTTGGCAGATATGAATTGTAACATTGTGTACCTAATTTGTTTTGATGAAAAAGCTTTATTTTATTTTATTTATTTTTTTTTTTATTATTTTGTTTTAAATCAATGTTGGAATGCATCCCTTTTTAAAACGAAAAGCATTAGATATGCTAGACATTAAGATTATATTTTACATTTAATCAAAATTAAAGTTTTTTTTTTTTTTTT
>NW_015506235.1:165221-170271 GCF_001515645.1 Sinocyclocheilus grahami | reverse complement strand
GGCCAGCAAACTCACCAGACCTGAACCCCATAGAGAATATATGGGCTATTGTCAAGAGGAAAATGAGAACAAGAGACCACAAAATGCAGATGAGCTGAAGGCCACTGTCAAAGAAACCTGGGCTTTCATACCACCTCAGCAGTGCCACAAGCTGATCACCTCCATGCCACGCTGAATTGAGGCAGTGATTAAAGCAAAAGGAGCCCCTACCAAGTATTGAGCACATGTACAGTAAATGAACATACTTTCCAGAAGGCCAAGTGTGTTTTTTTTTATTGGTCTTATGAACTATTCTAATTTGTTGATATAGTGAATTGGTGAGTTTTTGTTAAATGTGAGCCACAATCATCACAATTAAAAGAACCAAAAACTTAAACTACTTCAGTCTGTGTGCATTGAATTTAATACACAAGTTTCACAATTTGAGTTGGATTACTGAAATAAATTAACTTTTCCACGACATTCTAATTTATTGAGATGCACCTGTAGTGTTTTGAGTGAAATGTCCATGTGTTCAAGACCACATCAAAATTGCATGTAATATAATATTTTGTGTCTAACTCTTACCCATTTAAAAGGAAAGTGTGTAATTCCTGTATGCAATATAAACATATTGCTTAATACATATCAGTTAAATAAAGAAAATGTGAATAACTTGCATCTCAGAAACAATATTGCCCATTAATTGCTCCACAAAATAGTTCCAAACAAGCCATTAAAAAAAAGCACCAAGTGAAACAAAGTAGTTGCTGATTCATGTATGAATCAGCGTTTTTGAGTAATCTGGCTGATTAAATGATTCAGTGACTCACTCATTAAACAATAAATAGTTTCTTTACCGAATGCATGCCAATGCATCCATGCAATTTCTATGCATAGAAAGACCGCTTGTTATGCTTGGTTTTTATTTCATATCATCTCATTAATTTCATCCTTCAAGTCCCTGCTTAAAAATCCAGGTCACATTGTTTGGATTGCAACAACTTAAAGGTTTGGGTCTTTCATCTACTAAATCAGATCTTAAGCACGTCTTTGAAGAAATTTGTAGCTGGACCACAAGGCTATGTGGCCAAATTGCATTGGCATCAAAACCTCCACACTTACGAGTGTGTAGTTTACTGCTCTTCCTCCTCGCGTGTGCTGTGAATACTGACAATGCTAACGGACCTCAATATTTCATCAGGGAAAATATGTATGGATGGCAAAAGAACACTAGACGAAGATCAAAAAGGAAACTGTATTTTTAAAATTATATATGCATGGCTGATGCGCACAAACATGGCCTGTGAAAAAGATTAGGCTTAAATAATACCACATGATTATTTAAACCGGAACAGCAATGCTCTGAGCCATGAAGAACTACAGTAGATCTGTCTAGACAGAGGATCTAGGATTGCAAAGTGATGCTAAAACACATCAAAAACACAAACAAAAGCAGCTATGCTGAGAAACATATGGAAATATGCAAACGCAGACACAAATACTCAAATCAGAGTTACCCTAAAATACCTGCAGATTTGTAGAGTTTATCCTGCAATTGTGTGTGTATGTGTGTTTCTTGCCACAGAATAAAAATAAATAGCTAATTGTGCCTTTTTATCTCATAATTCAAACTTTTGTCTTGCAATTGCAATATCTCAGTCCAGACTTTTCAACTGCAAGTTTATATCTCAAAATTCGGACTTTTACTCAAAATTGTAAGAAAAAAAAAGCTCAAACTGTGAGATAAATATAGTCACAATTACTTTTTTCATTACCATTTTGTAGTGGAAACTGTTGTTTTGTTTCTGTTGTTTTGAAATGGTTTCTTTACAGAATGAATCGGAAGAGTATGATTCAGTGAATCACTCATAAAGACTGTTTCGCTCGTGAATGAATTCGAAACAGGCTTCTATAATCATTATCAAAATAGGGGGTCCAATTTTACAATATGGTGCCATTATTCAACATTAGTTAACTAACATTAACCAACAATGAGCAATACATTTGTAAAGTTATTTATTAAGCTTTGTTAATGTTAGTTAATTAGAATTGTTATGTCATGTAATAGAATAGTTCATGTTAGCTCAGGTTCATTAAATAATATTAACAGATACACCTTTTGATTTTTATAATGTATTAGTAAATGGTGAGATTAACATGAACTGAGATTAATAAATGCTTTGTAAGAAACGGTGATAAATATGTCCCTTAACTTTTCAGTCATGAAAAAAGTCAAATAGTCTAATATTTGACTTTAGCACTTTTTTATTTTATTTGTCAAGTTTCTCAAAAAAATCCTTGTGATTCCCATCAAGTTATACAAATAATTATTTTCTTCCCCCATGTGGTTCATTTTAACGTGTGATTGGTGTTAGGGTTCAGTCTGGATGTCTAAAACGCTCAATGATTGAGACATATACAGTATTTCCTGAGTTATTTATTTCACTCAGGGTTTCATCGATTTTCAGAATAGGCTTTCATGCTCATTGTCTCTTAATTTAAAGGTCACGTCCTCCAAAGAGAGAAGTAGTGAGAACACGCACTGCCATTCCAGGTTAGCTGATGACACTCTCAGTCATTGATTCAGTGAAGAACACGAGGCTGATGAATGCTGGAATGAATCGCACTTAGAGCTGCATTAGAGTATTAGAGATGGAACAGCAAACATGAAGGTTGCAAAATTTATCAGAGATGAAATAGATATGACCTTTTTTAATTTTTATGTTCTCTGTATCTCGGGAATTGGCATTGTGATGAAGTGTTTTGCCATTCTTTCACATCTATGTCAATGCGGAAGTGATTATGTTAGCTGTCCACATTGATGCATGTCAAACTTTAATATTATCTTAATTTTCTGAAGCCTGGTGAAAATGTGGAGCAAAAATCATGCATGCACAGATGTAAGTTTTGACAAAACACTTTTTTTCAGCTTTTTGTTCAAAATGTTGCTTTAAACTGTTGAAAAAACAAGAATGAATGAAGCTAGAATAGCACGTTTTTGTTGTTGTTGTTTAAAAGCAATTGCTCTGTTCTTTCTTTTGTCATATTGTTCAGATATTTATACAACAGAATATTTTGGGGCCTATGAAATTTTTGTGAAAATGATCAAAAATGCTGGCTGTGGCTGGCAACTTTTTTATGCAGGCAGGGAAAGAGTTAAATTTGTTTTATAAGAAAATAATTTATGCTTGACTTGTACTCTATAATTTGAATCTGAGGTCTTTCAACCAATATTACATTTTGAAAGTTTAAAATAGAATATTGACTGACCAGAAAGTTTGAAGTAGTTTTAAAAGCTAGAAGTTTAAAAGCTTAAAAGTTTTGAAGGACATGCAGTCTATCAGAAAATATATAGACAGACAGACCATTATATAGAGATATTCTGTAGATAGTTATTTCAACCAATATGAAATCACTTGCTTAATATACTGTATGTGTTGTAATGCAATGTAAACATCACTTGGGGAGAACCCCTTGGTCTTGAGCCACCACTGTAGGAGTCTCATGTACAGCAGGCCAAAAGGTATCACCCGCCAGTGACGTCTCGCCCTTCCATTGGACTGATTACACATGTGTACACATGTCACGCTGGGGGCGTTCCCATAGCGTCTTGGGATGCAGTTCGAGTTCCTGAAGGGGAACTCCAGTCGTTTCACCACTTGCGTGGCGGATGCCCAAATCCGCTATAATTTTATAAATAATACTATTTTTGTGTCACAGAATGTAGTTTTAAGAGTTTTTTTGAGGCGAGAATGTACTTGTTTAGACTTAAAATATGCAGTTTGTTAATAAAGATAAAGTCTATTTGAAAATGTGTTCCAATGTTTTCGGAGATGTGATCTCCAGGGCATCAGTGCTCATGAACCCACCAAGAGCAGGCTTACCTCGGCCAGATCTTCTGCAATTTGCCGCTGACTCTGATGTCTCTACAAGTGGTTAAACATGGGATATAATTCGTTTTGCAACCCAGTATGTTTGATAGAGAATGCTTTTCATCAGATTTTAGGAAATATTTAGAGTAATATTGCACAAATGGCAGTATATTGTTTGAAATTGTCACTGTGTTAGTTAATGTGAGATTCACCATACAGACATTAGAAAATATTGTTTCTGAGGCATGTGTCAAATAAATAGATGTGAACTTACATAATTTTTTTTTATTCACAGTTAACCTTCACGTCATGTTTCATTATGCAGAATTTAATGTGTTTATGTTCTCGAATGAACCGCAACACAAGATTTGAGGTAATATGAGGTAAAAGCATAAGAGGCAATGGTACATTTCCATCTTCATACCCAGCAGTACAAATATCACTCAGATGAGTCGTGCGGAAGGCTGAGCTTGATGCCGTTTTCACACCCTTAAAGCACAGCATGACATGAACTTTAACAACCCTGTTGTTCAGATACTAGTCTCACCTCACTGTATAAATATTATTACCACTATGAATATGACGCATACGCATTCATATGGACAGTTAGACGTGCTTAAATCAGTTGGGCTGTGAACACGCACACAAACACACACAGAAGGTAGCCAACATGTTTTTCATGCATTTTCATACATCTTCTTTGCAAGTGCTCATATGATGATGTTGCTGTACTTGGACATGAAGAATCACATGTAGCTGCACATTATCGCTCAGTTTCATTCAGATAAAATTAAATCGTGTTTGTGTTTTGGATGTCTACATATGAATCAATGTTGCACTCAATATGCTAATGTTCATCAAATGGGTTTATTTATGTCAAAGTTTTAATTAGACCAAGCCACATCACGTACAACAGATTCATTTGAAAATGGCCTGTAGCGATGTAAAGTACAAATTAGAAAATTTGAGGGTAAAAATGCTCAATTTCTTTTCAACAAGTTGCACCTTGATGGATTTTTATGTATGTGTACGGGGGGCACTGATTTTTGATTTTGCGTTTCATGAGCCCACTGCTGCTTCTCCTGCCTATTTGAAATGATTGAGGCAATTAATGTGATTATTCTAAAGTGTATGAATCATGGGAGGCATAATATCAAAAAAGGGACTGGAGAGTGAGAAAGACAAGCATTTAGATT
>NW_015506235.1:146662-163985 GCF_001515645.1 Sinocyclocheilus grahami | reverse complement strand
TGCACTCAGTGTACATTTAAAATATACAACATGACTGCAAAAAATCTCTGGCCCTCTCTTAGGTTAAAGAATACCAGTGGATTTTATGCTACTGGTCAGAATGATTTTTTCCGTTTCCACAGAATCTCTTGAGGGAAGGTAAATGTCACTAAATGTCAGTGCTGGTCCAAACGCCCGAAAGCCAAATATTACCTTATTTATTATGCCTAGTACTTCTCAACAGATTTAGTAAAACCTATTAACATTCTCTTCACTTTTTCAGGTCAATGCATTTGACACAATCATGCTTTTCAACATAATAGTAGGCTGTCTTGTGGAAAGTATTTGGGTTTTTGGTGACCTCAAGTAATTTTGCACATAAATAATATCAGAATTGAACCTATTTACTTTAATGATCTCATTCCTCCACATTGCCTTCCTAACCTATTGATAAATTCCAACACATTAGGGATGCAATGCCCACTTTTCAGGTTCCAATCAACTCCTGATGTACACAATAAAGTCCCGCTCTACATTTTTTCGTATTGAACATCTAGGAATCAGATTACGGTGACAAATTGTTGTGAACATCCTTTCATGTTGTACTTCAAAGTACAGAGTCTTATTTGTATTCACCTCACAAATCAACAGTTGAATTGTTTACCCAGATATCTGTAAAATATGATCCACTGCACAAAATGTCCAGCTTTGCTGCATTATAATAGTTCTACGCCTATGATTATTGTGGAAATCTGTGAAACCATCAAGAGTGTCTTTTCAATAATTCATGATCTTGTATCAAGACGCACCTGGACCTGAATAAGATACTGTATGATAAATCTTTGTTACTATAAATCTCGCTCATACGCAATCAATAACATCTAAATGCATGTGTATCTGCAATCATCCATCATCATGAAGAATACAGATTTGATTCTGTTTTCTCTTTTAGGGTAACCATGAAGAGGTTTTTCACAAACTGTTCGCTCTGCATTACGGTTATCATCTATGGCTGAACACAGTATGTCAGCTATGATGATCATGAGAGTTATATAGTGCAAAAGAGACTTCAAGAGCCATTCAACAGATGTGTTGAGAGCAGCCACAACAATCTGCATCTAATCTATAAGCATAAATCTCATACGAGTGGGACAGGATTGAGCTCTGGCTACAAAAGGCAATATCACCGTCCACCAGCCATGCATTCAGCGGCACAAGCCCTTGAAATGGGAAGACGCTCCATATCTGCGGATGCCAAGATGGGCTGCGGAGGAGATAATGCGTCTGACTGCAGGTCCAAATGTGTGATTTAAGGATGGAGATATGGATCAGTGCACTCCGGCACAATTTCTTTTTCCAAAAAGCTGTTATAGTACAGTCATATCTTAGCGGGACATTCCAGCACACTTGTATAAGGAAACGTCACTTTAGCAGCTTTCATCCTACGCCACCGACACATCACTCTTGTGGCGTATTCAGATGACATTCAAACGTCACACTGGCATTCAGCTGGATACTTCAAGCTTAACGTTGATGGTTAAAATGAAAATACTGTCATTATTTACTCATCCTCATGTCACTCTTATTTATTTATTTTTATTTATTTAATTATTAATAGAACATAATAGCGTATTACATACCTTACCATTTAAGTTTGGGCTAAGACTTATTAAATTTTTTTTTTTTTTTACATTTATTATTATTATTATTATTTCATTAAATTAATCAAAGGTGACAGTAAAGACATTTTACTTTGTTATAAAAAATATATATTTTAAATAAATTGTTATATTGACCTTGCTATTCATCAAAGCATCATAAAAAAAGGAAATCATGGTTTCCAAAAAACTATGCAGCAGCACAACTTTTTTTTTTTTTCAACATAATACTAATAATAAATGTTTCTTGAGCATCAAATCAGCATATTAGAATGATGTCTGAAGACTGGAGAAATGATGCTGAAATTCAGCTTTGCAACACAAATAAATGACATTTTACAATATATTAAAACAGAAAACAGTTAGTTTAATTAGAAATAATAAGATACTGTAAAATGAAACATTAGTCAATAAATATATTATTAATAATAATGTCAGTATAATTTTTAATTATAAATGAAGTTACCCCCTATAGATGATTTTAATTTAAATATATGCCAGTAATTTGGTGGTACAGTATATGCTGTTCTACATTTCATGAAACCAGGGCCGTCCTTAGGGGGGTCCACACACCGCCCCCAGAATGCGATCATGAATGGACCGAGGGGGGCCCCGCTCCCTACCTCGCACCAGGCCCCGCGACTGCTAAGGACAGCCCTGCATGAAACCAATAATGTCTGAAGACATCTGAAACTCGTTTGCCTCATAATGGGTAATGCAGATTACGCTTACATTTCTCAAGCCCCTTTTAGTTTTATTGCAGACTGTTAGCTATTTAATATGCAAATAATCCATCTTAAGTATCTCCATTGAGAGAACATCAGCTCGTAGATGATCGTGTTTGCAATTAACAACTTTCTCTGACTGAACGCTGTAATAGTTGATTAGTGTTTGGTTGCAGAAACACGTCCCAGTGGCAGCTGGACTATCCCATAATTCACTTCATAATAATCCCAATGTGTTTTCCCTCTTCATGGCTGACCCAGTCACCGCCTTCGACACTTACGACTCCATAATGTCAAAATATGCATCACTAACCTGCATAATTTGACAAAGCATCCCTGTTAAAAGGCCAATATTTACCCCTTTGACACTGTCAAAATCATCTGTCATTGTTGGCGGGCGTTCGTTGGTCTATTGACATGCAGTCTATGCGATGTTACACTCTGGTGGCCTTTGCATAAGAATGGTCGGCGATAACCATCATATTTCTCATAATTAAGTCTGAAATTGTCATCGCACCAGAGTTCGTGAAATAAATCCACCATTAGCGACTAATAAAAGCCTCACACGAGATATTCATAATAAAGGCACTCACTCTGCCGAAGGGCAGTTAGAAGTGAGGAATTAGGTAATGCTACTAAATCAAACGATAAGGTCATTGTAGACTTAAACAGAGAAACACGATTATAATTATGAAAGGAGCCCGTTATTTTACTTCTGGCACCCTGAGTTATATATAAAACGGTTAGTTCCATTCCTTGATTCTGATTGGTCAGCAGCTGTGTTTTAATCACGATATAGCACAGCTATGACCGCTTCACCCAACAGTTCTGATCAGATCACCGAGCAACACCCTTAGCAACATAAACAATCAATAATATAGCATCAAAACGGTATCTCGGTTTGTTATGTATTTAATTAAGTATGAGTGACCCCTGCTGGCGTTATGTCGCGTCTTTTATCTTAAATTTTGAGACCACGCCCTTCCCCGTCAAAAAAACACACAAAAAACATGATGTTTTCTCATGCTGAGAGATATTAAGCAGATGTATGTGTGTGAGAAAATATCATATATGGTGTTAAAAAATAAATGACACAGTGGATAAGAAGAGTTCCTATTCTCTATTTTTATTTAAGCTCCATTAGTTGAGGCATGTTCGGAAATGTTTTTAGCGGAAGGACAGCATTTAACGAATTTGCTTCAAAAAAGTAACATTTCAATACATACATTTTTGGTTTTAATATGTTTTTATTGTGTGGTAGCCGTTTTATAAAAGCAATAAGGTACTCAAGGCCGTGCTGTATTGTGAATAAATCATGGCTGAAGGGATTTATTCACGATAGAGCACGGCCTCTCGTACTTATTGCTTACATATATACTTTTGTGTTATTTATTATTAAAAAAATTAAAATAAAACAAGTAGTTAGCAAATAGAGTGCAAGTCTAAAAAGGGCAAGTTTTTTTTTTTTTTAAGAATATAATTAGAATAGAGAGTGCTAGAGTTAGAGGGTCAATTAAAAATGGAAGAGATGTGTTTTTAGACGATTATGGAAGATGGCTAAGGAATCAGCTGCTCGGAGGCAGGTCTATATACAAATTGAGAGAACATCAGCTCGTAGATGATCGTGTTTGCAATTAACAACTTTCTCTGACTGAACGCTGTAATAGTTGATTAGTGTTTGGTTGCAGAAACACGTCCCAGTGGCAGCTGGACTATCCCATAATTCACTTCATAATAATCCCAATGTGTTTTCCCTCTTCATGGCTGACCCAGTCACCGCCTTCGACACTTACGACTCCATAATGTCAAAATATGCATCACTAACCTGCATAATTTGACAAAGCATCCCTGTTAAAAGGCCAATATTTACCCCTTTGACACTGTCAAAATCATCTGTCATTGTTGGCGGGCGTTCGTTGGTCTATTGACATGCAGTCTATGCGATGTTACACTCTGGTGGCCTTTGCATAAGAATGGTCGGCGATAACCATCATATTTCTCATAATTAAGTCTGAAATTGTCATCGCACCAGAGTTCGTGAAATAAATCCACCATTAGCGACTAATAAAAGCCTCACACGAGATATTCATAATAAAGGCACTCACTCTGCCGAAGGGCAGTTAGAAGTGAGGAATTAGGTAATGCTACTAAATCAAACGATAAGGTCATTGTAGACTTAAACAGAGAAACACGATTATAATTATGAAAGGAGCCCGTTATTTTACTTCTGGCACCCTGAGTTATATATAAAACGGTTAGTTCCATTCCTTGATTCTGATTGGTCAGCAGCTGTGTTTTAATCACGATATAGCACAGCTATGACCGAACAGTTCTGCAGTTCTGATCAGATCACCGAGCAACACCCTTAGCAACATAAACAATCAATAATATAGCATCAAAACGGTTTGTTATGTTGTTATGTATTTAATTAAGTATGAGTGACCCCTGCTGGCGTTATGTCGCGTCTTTTATCTTAAATTTTGAGACCACGCCCTTCCCCGTCAAAAAAACACACAAAAAACATGATGTTTTCTCATGCTGAGAGATATTAAGCAGATGTATGTGTGTGAGAAAATATCATATATGGTGTTAAAAAATAAATGACACAGTGGATAAGAAGAGTTCCTATTCTCTATTTTTATTTAAGCTCCATTAGTTGAGGCATGTTCGGAAATTTTTTTAGCGGAAGGACAGCATTTAACGAATTTGCTTCAAAAAAGTAACATTTCAATACATACATTTTTGGTTTTAATATGTTTTTATTGTGTGGTAGTAAAAAAAAAAGAAAAAGAATAGAGCAAGCTAGTGTTAGAGGTCTTTTTTGCTTTTGTTAATTGTATAATAAATGAAAAGAAAACCGATATAATACAAAAAGATTAGAAAGCAAGTGCTATTTTTTTAAAAAGAAAACAAGCAGCAAATGAATAGAGTGCAAGTCTAAAAGGGGCAAGTTTTTTTTTTTTTTAAGAATATAATTAGAATAGAGAGTGCTAGAGTTAGAGGGTCAATTAAAAATGGAAGAGATGTGTTTTTAGACGATTATGGAAGATGGCTAATGGTGCGATATTCTAGTGAAAACAGAACGCCAACTGTTTCATGGTTTGTACCTGTGGTGTCAGGTGTCGCAGATCAGATCAGAACAGATCAACACGCAAACAACTTGCAATGCAATTTCGTCCCAATGTCCAATTTCAAATAAACAACTCCTGTTTAACGCATCGTTTCACGCCAATTCCTGTTCCCTTTCTGATTTGAACTATAAATATAATTCGATTGCTGATGACTATAACATTTAATTTGACTTTAAACTGAAATAAAAACACAAGCACTGACTGACAGCCTCACCAGATCAATCTCTGCGGACTAATTAGTGACCACTATGTGTGTCAATATCATATTCTGTAATGGAGCCTTCACTTTTAATGAAAACGATTTTTCTTCATCATTTGCACTCTTTGAGGTGACCTCTGAACCCCACACTAAATGGAAAAACAGAGACTGACTTTCTATGAAACTTTCCAAAAAGGGTTTCCACACTTTTTGACTGATCAGTATCCATGATTTATGACATTTCCATGTTACGCGATTCAAATTCATACAAAAACATACAAATTCATGAATCTGTAAACCACTTTGTGATCTATATTTTAGAGCAATGCATCACTACAAATATGTACATTCATTATGTAAATTACCATACCATTTTATTGATTTTCATGACTTTTCAGTCTTGACCAATTTTGGGAACTCAGAAATGTATGTGAAATAATAAATGAACTGGGTTTATATAATACTTTGCTACAAGTACATATATAAAAAAAGAATCTATTATAATTATTATCTTGTCTCAGAATAATCATTTCTCAATGCAACATCTTTTTGACTGATCAGTATCCATGATTTATGACATTTCCATGTTACGCGATTCAAATTCATACAAAAACATACAAATTCATGAATCTGTAAACCACTTTGTGATCTATATTTTAGAGCAATGCATCACTACAAATATGTACATTCATTATGTAAATTACCATACCATTTTATTGATTTTCATGACTTTTCAGTCTTGACCAATTTTGGGAACTCAGAAATGTATGTGAAATAATAAATGAACTGGGTTTATATAATACTTTGCTACAAGTACATATATATAAAAAAGAATCTATTATAATTATTATCTTGTCTCAGAATAATCATTTCTCAATGCAACATAAAAAAAAAAACAGATTTCATCATGATTCATTAAAATTACTTTTCAACCATTAAAGGGACTTTTCAAATAAAACACGGCCATCGTTCACTCCCCCATGTCGTTCCAAACCAGTAAAAAATTATCTTCTTTCGTCAAGCACATAAGAAGTTGTGTGAGTCATAAGCACTATTTTATGATATTTTTCTCATTTTCTGGAGCTCAACGGCCCCTGGTCACCATTCGCTTTCATTCAATGACAAAATGCCTCGTCAACATTTTGAATTTCTCCTTCTGTGTTGCACGGATGAAAGAAAGTCATAGGGTTTGAAACGGCATGGGGTGTGTACATGATGAAAGACTTTTCATTTCTGGCTGATCTGTGCCTTTAAATGGTCTGTCAATTTTCTAATTTACCCTTTTCCTAGTGCAACTTTTCGTTTTCAATTAACATCTTAATGTTTCTGCTGATCAGCATTATGCAAACCAATGCATATTCAAGGAACGTCTTCTTGCCTTAAAGGGATAGTTCACCCAAAAAATGAAAATTCTGTCATCATTTACTCATCATTACTCAGGTGAACTATCCCTTTAAAGTGAGAAAAGACTCACACAGTGACCCATATTATCTCAAATTAATTTGTCTGAAGTTAAAGAAGAGGCATCGCTGGGGACAAATAGACAGACAATACTAGGCGGATATGCAGGGTAAATGAATAATAGAAAACGAGAGACAAACATATAGGATGCACAAGAAGTAAAACAATGGCTACATGCTCCCTAGAAAACAAAAGCAAAGATCATTGTTATACAGTGGCACTTACTGATAACCCCGGGTCAGGCAAGGCAATAAGAAACGGTCATATCGTAATGTCATTTTACAGGAAGCCATAAGATGAGATTCAATTCACATTAGTATAAAGCCACCCAAATTTAGTTTGATTCTTTTAACTAAATGTTCTCCTGACAACATGAATTCTGAATAAATGCTCACCAAGGCTGCATTTATTTGATCAAAAATATACTAAAAATGGTAATATTGTAAAATATTATAACAATTTAAAGTAACTGTTTTCTATCTTAATATATTTTAAAATAGAATGTATTCCTGTGATGCAAAGCAGAATTTTCAGCATCATTAATCCAGTCTTTAGTGTCACATGATCCTTCAGAAATCAATGTTGATTTGCAACTGTATGTATATCAAGTTAATCACTGTTATTTACATAGGATCTGTAAAAAATGTGCAACAGCTTAATGTAACATCTTTGACAAGTCAAACATGTCAGTCTCTACGAAACATGTAATTTAATCCACAAAATAAACTTCATTCTGTAAAAAAAAGTATAATGAATTATGAAAAGAAAAAAAAGAACATTTTGAAGGTCTCAAAACTTCGGCTGGCGGTCGGTTGGAATATTAGAACTAAAACATCGACAAAACACACTTATGGGCATCAAGCATGATCCATCCGTTTTCAAATTCACATCATTTGAATATCATGACATCAGTGTCTGTCAAAAAATAACGTGCAATATACATGGTATATTTATGAAAACCACACTTTCCATAATGATCTTGACAACTTCGTTGCTTTCCAAGAAGGAGCATTTCTTATTCACAAGACGTGCCTGCCTCTGAAGTTTGCAGTTCCAGATGCAGTCATCGCTCTGTTAGTTTGAGAATCCAGACAATATTGTCTCAAGCAGTGGCATGAGTTTGGCCTGGTCTGTGCAACCAGTGACAGGTGGCTGTTTGTGCGATTGAAAGAGCACACTTCACCATTAATTGCTGCTGTAGTGAAGCGCATTTCTATATGAAATGCAACCAGAGAACTGTGCTGAGAGGGAAAGTAATAAGGTGAAGTAATCTGATCAACTGACATTTGCATGTTTTCCAATTGAACCAAAAGGAAACCTGGGAAAACAATGAAACATAAGTTCAAGGGACGGGCCGAGATTAAAGTCGCTTCCGGAAACTGAGCAATCGAGACATTAACCCTTGTGAAGCGAATCATTCTGCCATATGTTCAGCAGTGAATTACTCTCCAGTGGCTTAGCAAACACTTCACACTGAAAATAATGGGGATCAAATTGAGCAGAGATATAGGCTCCAAATAAAGCCCATGCCTGACTTGAGCCTAATACTTTGAATTAATTAACTTCATCTTCTACGGCAACTGAAACCAATATTTTCCACTCCTAGCATTTGTGCTTCAGTCCTTGCACACATTTAAACCACATTAATGAAACATAATAACTCAAAACACAAGAGAGGGATGTGCAAAGCTGGGAGATTCAGACACAATATGGAGATGTATTAAATTATTTGTTTTCCCAAAAATCAATGTCATCATTTACTCACAATCACGCCATTCCGAACATACAGTACATTCTTTCTTCTGAAGAACACCAATAAAGGCATTTGAAATAATGTACTGTGCTTTTTTCCCATAATATTACATTGAATCATCAGCTCCTTTAAAGCGTCAGTACAATATATATACAAACCCGATTCCAAAAAAGTTGGGACACTGTACAAATTGTGAATAAAAACAGAATGCAATGATGTGGAAATTTCAAATGTCAATATTTTATCCAGAACACAGCATAGATGACATATCAAATGTTTAAACTGAGAAAATTTATCATTTTAAGGGAAAAATAAGTTGATTTTAAATTTCATGGCATCAACACAAAGGCCATGTTTACCACTGTGTGGCATCCCCTCTTCTTTTTATAACAGTCTGCAAACGTCTGGGGACTGAGGAGACAAGTTGCTCAAGTTTAGGAATAGGAATGTTGTCCCATTCTTGTCTAATACAGGCTTCTAGTTGCTCAACTGTCTTAGGTCTTCTTTGTCGCATCTTCCTCTTTATGATGCGCCACATGTTTTCTATGGGTGAAAGATCTGGGATATATATATATATATATATATATATATATATATATATACACACACACACAATTAAGAACACATTTAATTTAAATTCACTTTTTCCCCCAGAGATGCTTGCTTACAGGGGGAAAAAAATCGATCAAACATTAATAATAAATACAAAACAATAATATTTATCTTTTCATAAAATGTCAATTGAATTGTGAGCTATAAGCCCAGTGTATCAACTTGATAGATACTAAATAACAATAGACATTACAATTTTGGGATGAACAATCCCTTTAATAAAACAATTACAATGTGTTAAAAAAAAAATACAGTGCCCTCACACTGAAGATGGTCAGGGTCAGAGCAAATGATCTTCAGTTACTGTAGCCTCATTCAAAGTCCAGCCATGATGTCAGGTTATAGAGCGAACACAGAAAGTCAATCAGGTCAGTGGAGTGAAAACGTTGCAAATCACTAGTCCTGACAGGGCAACATGAGAGAAAATTAGCACGCCTCCTAGAGCTTGACTTGAGGAGAGGAAGACAAGCACACTTCCTACATCAGACATATCTGTGTTGACTTGTACCACAACTCAGATGAAACCTATTAAAGACATTTTGAACACCAGGGAATAACACTGTTTGTTAAAGCATCAGTATTACTTACAAATGCTGGGTTCAGCACGTTGGGTCATTTTATTGGGTTGTTTTGAATATTTTTACCCAGGTGCTGGGTAGTTTTTCATGCTTTTCTCAGCAAACGGCTCACAATTTGTTGATGACGAACAATAAAATGGACTCAAAATAGAACTCAAGACATATTTAAGGTTAGTAAGATGTTTTTATATATACAGTGGGTACGGAAAGTATTCAGACCCCCTTAAATTTTTCAGTCTTTGTTATATTGCAGCCATTTGCTAAAATCATTTAAGTTAATTTTTTTTCCTCATTAATGTACGCACAGCACCCCATATTGACAGAAAAACACAGAATCGTTGACAAAAAAAAAAAAAAAAAAAAAAAATATATATATATATATATAAATGAAATAAATAAAAGCAAAATATTTTTTTTTCCTGATGTAAGCATCAAAACAATGCCCTACCATATTGCAACGCATCAAAGCAGTCAATCCAACACAGTCAAGTATAACTTAAAGAGATTGCCACCGTTTAGTAAACTGTGGACTAGCTTTGGCTCCTCCTGCTGATTTGAATGGCGATGCTTCCCGTTTGTCAGTTGATGGCCTTTAATTTTTAACCAGAAATGTGCACGCTGCTTTTCCAATGTTCACTGAAGTTTTCCATGTCTTTTTCCTGTGTCACTTGAAATGTTTCCGTTTTGAATCGTTGTTACTAAAGGCGAGACACATGAGGAAAAAAAATGGGGGACTATATTCTGACATAAATCGAACTTTCTACCGACCGTTACTGGAAATTAAATTCAATTACTGGTTGATATGTCCTGATCTGAATAAAGTTTACACACAATTTTGGTCTGTGAACAAAAGTTTCATACACATTCTGAATGGATTTATCCCTAGAAAGTGTGCACAGCGCACTCCCTTTATCACTAAAAAGCGTCACTCATCGTCATTCATCGCGATCTTACAAAGTTCAGTTATAATCAATGAAGCTCTCTAAACTGCACAATGAATCTCTTATTTACATCGCGTCTGCACTTAGTCATGAGATGATTCACGAGCGTGCAAAACTGCATTTAAAAACTGCGGCACTTTCAGCGGTGAGTGAATTCTGACAAAACGTTTCTGATTGGCCATTGCATTCAAGAAATCAACAGATATGTCTGTGATTGGCTGCATTGCTCAACGCTGCAAAAACACTGTGAGGGTATTATTTCGCACTTGGCTAAGCGCTCCAATTGCAGCGGGGCCGACATCAGGGATTCCATGACTAACAATTAAAATTAAGACCCCTAGTGTCGCCCATGTATATCGGGACACCTGTATATATATATATATATTTATTAAAAAATAGAACTAGTGCTAACAAAGCGCTCTGATTGTTTTTGTTGTAGAATACGATAGGGGATATATTCACACGTTATAAAACTGAAAAAGGATGGTGTATAAAATTGATTTTAAGATAAAAAATTAGACGACAAAGAATTAACTTGACGGAGCTCAAACTCAAACCACACGGCAGCAACAAACAGGAAGTGACGTAGTCGAACCAGGTGTCCCGAGTTCGAGTCCCAGCTCGCGGACCTAGGAACGAACACTCGTAATGAACCTACACATTCTCTGTTTGTAGAGCTAATTGTGAGCCTGTTTTTTTTTTGACACAACAGCATGAAGCATGATCTCTCCATTTTAATTATATTATCCACCTTATTTTTCCCATAAGAGCGGGTGCGGCCATTTGTAAATTTGTTGGGTCTTGCTTCCAGTCTCATGCGCGTCCAGCTATTTTTAGCTGTACAAAACAGCTCGTTTTGCTACTTGATATTGCAAATTGGTGTGTCTTACCATATTATTTTAATGTATTAACTTAAATACCATTTACCTCACGCTGTTATTCTTCTCGTTATTTTCCTATAGCGGCTAATAAACAGGAAGTCTTGCCCATAGGCTAGCATCGTGTCCTAACTACAACCGCGACATGCAATAAAAGGTATCTTTTCCGTGTTAATCAGAGTTATTGTCCTAACCAGCCACCACATCGACATGCAAAGTTTCTATTTTCGGTTTCTATTTCTGCGACGTCGCAGCTGGAACAACAAATAAGCAATGACAATTATAATCTCAGGTACTGGTTATGTGCTTTATTCAATGTTGAAAGTGTCTAATGTGAGTTTTAATATCATACTGCGTGACATCTGCAGCAAAGCGCCAGCAGATAGTTTACCTCAGATCTTGAAAATAAATTAAAGCAAGTATGTACGGTAAAACTGTGAACCAACAAGCGTATTCCATAACAAAGATAGAATCAATCACTCAGTATGTACTTTTAATTATGTTAAAAAGGTTTAGTATTTATGATTTAGATTATAAACTTGTCCATTTCGTTGTTAGTGCAGTGTGCTTCTGCGCTTCTGCATGGCTGTGATATTTGAGTGTTTCAGTCACATCGTGTCTGGTGTGGACAGCCAAATTGCTCGTTCAGAGTTTACAGGTAATTTTGATGAAAGAAAAGCTGGATCATACTACAATCAGACATGGTGAGCTCTGTGTAGCACTGGATGAGGCCTCAATACAGGCTGGAGTATCTTACAAAGACCAAACCCCATAAAAATGAAGTGTACTTCTGGGGTCCGAGTCATCCCTCTAAATAATTGCTTTTGCTGTACTGGGGCGCTGTGCTCACAGGAGTGTGTGGGTCCATGCTGTTTAACTCTGTAACCTTACTGCATCCCTTTGCTTCAACCCTCCATCTAAGACATGAAGGATAGAGAAGGGATTTTCAGAAAAATAGCGTTTTAATGATTGATGGCTGTAGAGTGGATTCAGAATGATTTCTGTGGCGTGTCTGGGCCTTAAGAAGCCGGTTGTGTTTGCTAGTACTGCTTGGATGCAATTAATTATGAAATAACTTAATAGTTGTGATATCATAACCACCAAATCAGCTTAGTGACGTGTTGTATAGCAGACTGTCATCTTAATGTATTATTCTTCTTATTTTTTTAAAGACCTTTTAAAAGGACTTCAAGGCAGAAGAGTCATGTTTTTCCTGAGGCAATTACCATATCTGTGTGACTTTGCGGCTCTAAACATGGATAATGAGATGTTGAGTGTATAGCAGCTCATCCAGCTCAAGGTTTCACCTGAAGCGCAACTATTTTAGTGGGTTTGTTAATGTGTTGACATGTTCTCATGCTGTTATGAAGCTGCCATGATTTATCGTGTGCATAGAGTGGAAACGAATAATGTATGTTTCCATACCATGCAAGAAAGACAAACAAAAATCGACTGAAACATGCACAATGTCCAACTAAAGCTAATGAAATCGATTTGGTTCATGCCCATTTTAGTGCAAATACTATATGTAAATTAATACTGAAAATATTTTATATAAATTATTATAAATTATTTTTGTCTTACTGTTATCATTCATGCTGAAAAATAAATATATAAATAATATAAATAAAAATATTTCATAATAATATTCAATAATCATAATAATACAAATATTGTATTTGTTTCTATTAAAAATATTTTAATATATTTATATATAATTTATAACAACATTCTAATATTTAATATATACAATAAATACTTTTTATACAATATTTATATTTTATATAATTTAGTCAAAACAACAACAACAACAATAATAATAATAATTATTATTATTATTATTATTTTAGATATATTAAAAAACATTTTTTACCATTGTTGTAGAGAAATAATCAAACTGTAAAACTCATAGTCAAGATAGCCAGACCTTCACTGTTTATCAAATCAAAGATATCCAGTTTGGTGTCTTATAACAACTTTTAACTGAACTGATTTACCATGAAATGTTCCCGTTGTTAAGCCACTGATGTAAAAGAAACAAAAATATGAGAAAAAGGCAGTCTTAGACTCTGTATATAAGAGAATGAAGTGACAACAGAGCAGGAATCGTATGCCCTTACTTTGAAAATAAATGTTAAATCATATGCTTATTCATATACAGAAGCACCTGCAATATATGCCTGCTTTAATGTGTTTATACAAACAGAAATAAACACACACTGGCAGTCGCACCATATTCTTAATATCTGAATGATGCAATCACTTCATTTTTTTTCCTTAATCTTTATATCTGGCTTTGTAAAGTTGGAGCCAGGTGTGTGCAGAGGTGCAGGAAACTTCGGCTTTGCATTGCCACATTCTATATTTATGCCTTGCTTCCTCAAAGATGCCGGTTTCACCAAGAATTAATGAGGTGTCTCGCTGTATCCGTCGCACAATGGGAAAAAGAAGCCAAGAGAGATAAAAAGCAGATGAGAGAAAGGTTTTTCTGTTAAATGATCTGCAGTAGGCCTTCCCTCCACCGCGGTCTTCCTAATGGTCTGAAGGAACGCTCTGATCCTATCTTTGTCTTTCACTGCTACGCTGCGTTCTCTCCACGTCCTGCCCTTCCTCCACCCCTTTTACCCTTTTTTAATCTAACTCATCATTTTTACACACCCTGCCTGCCATTTCTTTTAGATGGTGCAATTTGTTTTGGGTTCCTATATGTTTTTGAGTTATCTACCAGTCGACAATACTCCAGGAGCTTCATTATTTAAGGTGACGATAACCATCTTTGTAGTTTAGTGCCCAGATTTAACCTGCATAGGCTATTGGAGACCAAAGTAAAGCTATATTCTTTATATTATATATTCTATATTCTTTATTCTACTTTATTTGATTTAATTTTGTATATTATTTTATACATGTATATATATATTACATACCCCATAGAGCTAAACTATAAAATATAATATATTATAAAATCAAACAACATTTAATTTAACTGAATTGTGATAAAAAGTTGCAGTTTCCTTTTTATTTTTTAATTTTAAATTTTTTACTCCATGTTTTTTTTTTTTATTATTATTATTTGTTTAAAAAACAGGATGTACACTGAGAATTCTCAGAAGAAAAAACAATCATTAGTTGTGAGAAAACATTTAAAATTCTGAGACAAAAAGTTGCAATTATCATTTTATTTTATCTCTCTCTGTGGTGGAAACAAAAACAGAGACATAGTCAGATTTTTTCTTTCCCTGTGGCAAAACAAACTTCTTTTGAAAAAATAAAAATAAATAAATAAATAATAATAAGTAAGATTATACCACAGAAAATGTTTCAAACTTAAATCCGCTTAAACCAAAGTTCAAATTGAACTAATTGAGCTCATTTTGACTCAACACAGCATGTTCTCACCATTTTAATTATACTGTTCAGTACATCTAAGACAGAATTTAAAAATGCAAAACTTAATGAAATAATAACATAAAAATGACCTATTTCTTTCAATTGATATAGAGTTTCTCCTCTTTGATGCTATCAAAACATAGACAGGCCACAGAGACTGTGTCATGTATTATTTATTAATTTACCTTGGGCAAACACTTCACAACTGCAGGTCAGAAACATTGTATATGATGACCAGGCCAAAAACATTTATCAGTAACAAAATCACTCATTCTGAGAGGCTCAATTGGCAATTGGCTGTAATTGCCCTGCATAATAGATTCAATGGTGCCTATAAAGTGACAATGAAGAGTACTGAGGGACGTCGGCTGCCTGACATATTCTGACAGAAGCATCAAAATTTCATTGTCAAGGGGGTATGGGTGAATCCGCACATGATCCTAACCTTTCCCATTGAATTATTTATTTTCAGAACCCACGATTCTCAGTCGCCAGGAACCGAGGTTATGAATATTTCAATTCCCTAATTTGCTTGGTGGTTGTAAGTCTACACTTTGGGGTTGGTTTGATTTGAAATTAACTTGAGAGCTGAAAATGTTAAGCATGGCTGGTAGGAATATTGTGTTCTGAAATGAAGACTGTGGCAGTTGTATATCGCTTGGTCCCTTATTATTTAAAACACAAAAGTGTTTGTTGTTGTACTTGGTACAATGTCTCATCTGCGCTTCTAAAATGCACTTAAAAAGTCTCATTAATGTATAATTCTGTGTTTTACGTCATTTATACACGTACTACTATCTGAAGATTGCAGAGACTTTGACTCAGTCCTTCAAACTGAGATGAGAATGTCACCGGAGAGATGTTTTTGTGGTTCAGGGATAAAAGTCGCAACTGTGACATTTACCTTTTGAGACTCTTCTGCAACTGACAAAATCTTGTCATTAGAAACATTTACCAAATGTTTGAGACATAATCAAAGTCTGTGCTTTCCTTATGTCGGGGGAAAAAAAACACTTACAAATAGAAGTCACAGCACTTTCACGTCACACCCACCTCAGTTCAGTGGAAACAAACAGGACAGATTCAATTTATCCTGAAATCACCACAAAAACAACATCCACCAGATCAAGACTCTGTCATGGTCAGCCAGATCTCCAGACCTGAACCCCACTGAAAACCTCTGGTATATGATCAATGGTCACAAGTCATCAAATAAACTGAGCTGCTTGCATTTTTGCACCAGGAGTGGCATAAAGTCAACCAACAGCAATGCGAACGTCTGGTGGAGAGCATGCCAAGATGCATGAAATATGTGACCCATGACCACAAAACCAGTCATAAGAGTCATTTTTTTAAAATTGAGATTTATACATCATATGCTGAATAAATAAGCTTTCCATTGATGTATGGTTTGTTAGGATAGGACAATATTTGGCCGAGATACAACTATTTGAAAATCTGGAATCTGAGGGTGCAAAAAAAATCTAAATAATCATCTTTAAAGTTGTCCAAATGAAGTTCTTAGCAATGTATATTACTAATCAAAAATTAAGTTTTTTGTTAAAAATTAAGATATATTTACGGTAGGATATTTACAAAATATCTTCATGGAGCATGATCTTTACTTAATATCCTAATGATTTTTGGCATAAAATTAAAATCAATAATTTTGACCCATACAATGTATTTTTGGCTATTGCTACAAATATACCCCAGCGACTTAACACTGCTTTTGTGCTCCAGAGTCACATATGTGGATGCAAATCTGGGTTATTCCACTAAATATTGATTTCTGAACTCTTCCTAAATTAAAGTACTAATATTGTGTTGTTTAAAAATAAATATGAGCTTGTTTTCTTTGCATTATTTGAGGTCTAAAAACACTGCATTTTGTTATTATTTATTTTTTTAAATGTTTACCAGTTGTAATTTTCTGCAAATGTTTATTTGTAATTTGGGAGAAATGTCAGTAGTTTTATAGAATAAAACAAAAATTGTAATTTTACTATATATATATA
>NW_015506235.1:144324-146610 GCF_001515645.1 Sinocyclocheilus grahami | reverse complement strand
TATATATATATATATATATATATATGATTTCTAAAGGATCATGTGACACTAAAGACTGGAGTAATGATGCTGATGCTTTGCATCACAGGAATAAACTCAATTTTAAATATATATAAAAAAGAAATACTGTTTTTACTGAATTATTGATCAAATAAATCCAGCCTTGGTGAACAAAATAGCCGTGTTTTTCCAAAAACATAAAAAATATATAATTGACCCAATACATTTGAACAGTAGTGTATGATGTTTTAATCAAAAGATCAGATCCAAAGTTATTTAACATAAAATATATAATAGAAATACAGTATAAATGATGACTATTTGGCATGAATGTTTATGATGTGACGTTTCCTTACGAAAGTGCTGGGCAAAAAAAAAAAAAAAAAGTACTCGTAATTTTCTGTCAGGACATTATCCATAAATTATACATCCGTTTCATTTCACTCTAAAACACAATGCGAAAAAGCCTGAAAAAGCAGGATGAATGGCTTTGCCGCCTAAAGGGAGGGTCTAATGTGCACAGAGACGCGGTTGGGGTTGTGTCCTCATTAGCAATGCTAATCGCTTTTAGCGCTCTGCTACTGCTGTCAGCGCCGAGGCCTCGTGTTGTTCTTGAGATCAGGGTTTGAACAAGAATGATGGTTGCACACAGACATTGACGCACACAATTTTGTGATGCTTAAAAAGAATCCGCTTGTAGTCATTGTGCCTTCAGGGAGACAATGTATCATCTCGCTTCAGTCTCTTTTAAATGGAGAGGGGCGAGCGTAATCAACCCTCGGGGTCTTTTTAAGCAGCATGTGGTGTTGCCTTGCTTTACAACAAGTGTCTGCAACACAGGCGCACTAGGAAGGGACGGGAATGGCAGAAAGAACGCACAACAGAATCATTTTATCCATGAAAGATGACAGGTTCCTTAGATATACGACCAACTTCATGCTTGGAAGCAGGTGTCAGCTTGGTTTGAAGATAATGGCTTCCCATCTCGGTGAACCACTGGGTAGTAAAGAACAATACTGAGCGCCAACTGCCCTGCAACAGATGGATTTTCTTTCACAAGGTTTCCTTTAATGAGGAAAGCAGTCTGTAAACTTCAAAAGGGCCGGAATTAAAACTACAGGCTGAGCTGAAACTTTCTGCTAGTGTATGTCATATGGTTTGATGTCGTTCATAAGTCGTCCAGCAGGGATGCTAAAATACATTTTGTTAAATAGTATTTCCAATTGTAAAAGTATGTATTAAAGAACCCAAATGCAGTTTAGTAATAAATGTAAAAAGTATTAAAAGTCATGAACACTTGTAGTATTAGTTACTAGTAGTGTTTTTTTTTTTGAGAAAGATAAGGCCACAAACAAGTAAACAATACATTGCATGGGTCAAAATTATTTTTTCTTTTATGCTAAAAATCATTCGGATATTATGTAAAGATTAAGTTCCATGAAGATATTTTGTAAATTTCCTAACATAAATAGATCAAAGCTTATTTTTTGATTAGTAATACATATTGCTAAGGACTTCATTTGGACAACTTTAAAGGCGATTTTCTCAATATTTAGATTTTTTTTGCACCTTGAGATTCCAGATTTTCAAATAGCTGTATCTCAGGCAAATATCGTTCTATCCTAACAAACCATGCATCAATGGAAAGCTTATTTATTATTTAAAAGAAATTACCATTGTGACTGGTTTTGTGATCTAGCGTTACATATGTTTAATTTAAAATAAAATCTATGTATATATTGGATACATTATCTAAAATTATATAAACTATATTTTAAGTTTAGAAATTGTTCATAGCTGTATATTTATGTTTATATTTTATATTAAATCTGTATGTAATTTATCTATATAAGTCATATATGTGTCAGACCAAGGCTGCATGTCATTGCTAGTTTTACTTGATCTTAGTGCTGCGTTCGACACTATAGATCATGACATACTCATAGATCGATTACAAAACTATACAGGTATTCAAGGGCAGAATTTAAGATGGTTTAGATCCTACCTGTCGGATCGCTACCACTTTGTTCATTTAACTGGGGAGTCCTCTCAATTATCACCAGTAAAATATGGAGTGCCACAAGGATCTGTCCTTGGTCCTCTGCTATTTTTAATATACATGTTGCCCCTTGGTAATATTATTAGAAAATACGGGATTAGTTTCCACTGTTATGCTGATGATACTCAACTATATATCTCAACAAGACCAGATGAAACTTCTAAATTATCTAAGCTAACAGAGTGTGTTAAAAATGTAAAAGATTGGATGACCAATTATTTTCTCCT
>NW_015506235.1:133513-141827 GCF_001515645.1 Sinocyclocheilus grahami | reverse complement strand
GATTAAAGACACATCTCTTTGGTCAAGCATTCAAATAATGCATCTCATAATCTTGTACTGCAGTTATATCTGATCAAATGCACATTATTATTCTTTAGCTTGGTTTAAACAAATACATTTTGCTTGGTTGGAACAGCAGCTACGGTAATTATGTCTCTATTTGTTTCTCTGTTTTTGCTTAACCAGGATTTACACAAGCTTCAGTCTGGATCCAGAACACCTGAGAAGAGACGATGCCAACCCCTCAGAGGACCTTAGATGATGCCAACCCTGAAACAACATACAGAACTACCACATTTTGCTATAAATTTGATTGTATCATATAATAATTGCTGTTAATAGTGTTCATCGTCTGTTTGATTACGTCTTTAATTGATTACGTCTTTAATTGATTTTTCCGTACATTTCTGCCATATGTACATTAACTGACAGTCACCACTGATAAGCTACGACTAAATATTGTAGAAACTTAATTTACTGTAAAGTTGCTTTGTAACGATTTGTATCGTGAAAAGCGCAATACAAATATACTTGAATTTAATTGAATTGAATTAAGTACAAAAATACAAATAAAAAATGCACAATAAGAAACACCCGGAAACAACACACCAAAAAGAAAGACATTTCAAAATACAAATACAAATACAAAATACAAGACATGAATCAAAACATATAACAAGTGCAAAATGTCCTAACAAATTAATTTATAGCTACAACTTAATCCAATTCAGTTATATTACATTTGTACATATCTGAAAATGTGTTAAAAAAAATCACAGACTCTTAGATATTTTTTTTTTTTCTTTTTGCAAATGGCATCATGTACATTCAGTGGTTATGTGCTTTTTGCTTTTGCAGTAAATTTACTATATAGAATAAATTCCAAATAGAACCAGGCCTCAGATTCATTTGTAAATGATTGATGTTGATGATTTTCCAGGAATGCTTCAAGTTAATCTTCATGGTAACTGAACAAATGGTGCAGAATCAAAATGAATCTGACAGGTCTTTTCCCAGAACAGGCCTGTGATTGCTATTCTGCACCTGGCCACCTCTTGATGCGGTTCAAAGGCTCTTTTCAAGGATAGCCTTTTCACACTTCCATCGTACAAGCTCACCTCTTGACTCCATCTTCACTCCTTGTGTCTCTCATCCACTAATAAGAGAGCATGAGGCCAGGGCAGGCCTCTGCCTTTAATTAGCTTAGTATAAAATCAGCCAGTAGAAGTCCTCTGCTAAGGGACACCAGTGATCTTTACAACTTCTTTTGACACATACATGTAGTGAGAGAAAAACATTCTGATAATGACTGCATAATCAATAGTACTGTACAAAGGTTGCACAAAAATCATCAGTTTTTTCTTTTTTTTTGGATTTTCATGGTTGCTGGTGGTTGAGTAAATGATGTATGTATATAATGTATGTATTTATTTTCCTGAAATCTCTCTCTCTCATATATATATATATATATATATATATATATATATATATATATATATATATATGTACTGTACCTATATATAATTAGAAATATTATTTTCTATAAATTACTTATAGGTATATAGTACTATTAATTTTACTTAATATTATGTAATCCACATAAATAAATAAGAGTGTCTGTACATTTTTATTTTACAAATAAAATATATATAATTGAAAATGTTTTTATATTATTTTAATAATATTTAGTAACATATGTGTGTGTGTGTAATATTGTATATACTTTGTATACAAAAGCAAAAGAGCTGATTGTTTTAATGGAATAAAGCTTTATATATTTTGCATATTATTTCCAAAATGCATCTGGGGAAATTACACCCATAATTAGCTTTTTATGTCTACTGTTTTGGCTTGTTTTTAAAGTGATCTGTTCCAGAATTATTCCTGATCTAGTTGCACTTCTCTGGCCATGGATGTATTTGTAAAACAATATCACTGCGTGCATCAGGACAGTAAATAAATGCGAGATACGTCTCCATAGGAACTGCCCTTCAAGGCCTCAGGCGATCCTGACGGCCACAGGGAGGAAAAATATAAATAAATAAGAGGAGGAGAGTCTATGAGAAGCTACTGCTGCAGACGCTGAAGTCGCATCCATAATTCAGATTTCTAATGTCACAGTACAGTTAATAAAGTTTAAATAATTTAGTGAAACATAATGAAAAGTCGAGGTCTGCAGCTAAAGTCAGGTCAGCTGTAATAAAAGTCTAATGCATTTAATTTGCTTCAAATCAGAAGGCACCTCTGTGTACGGCGAGTCTCTCGTAAAGGGTTGACAGGCGAGTTTGTGTTGGGGAAGTCAGGAAGTCTGTCTGCGATCCTTCAGTGATCAAATGCTTTGCACAACTCAAAGGACAGCTGCAGCATTTCAGTGAGTTGTTTTTTTCTCTTATGGGGATCTGTGGAATACAGCGCAACGCTCGGCTTCAGGAAGTTCACATACCAGTCATTTTCTCCATAGAGAAACAGATTTTTAGCAATATCACATAAAACTTTCAAGACAATCTTACCATGAGCTCTGGTTGTTAGGCGATGATTAATGATTCTGTGTGAGCCACAAGTTAGAGAGATTTTGACAATATTATTTTTTAAAAATAGTGTTTTATTGCTGAATATTCTGTGAAATTTACATTATACTAACAATCCAGGTGATTAACTTTTTTGTTAATATTTTTATTTAGATTTTATTTTTATAGTAGTGTTTTTACTTTCATTTTAGTTCATTTTAAATTTTAAATAATTTATTTAATATGTCTATATGTTTGTATTATTTTTATTTTCATTTATTTAGTTTTACCTTTAGTTTACACACACACACACACACACACACACACACACACACACACACGCGCGCACACCCACACACCCACACACAGAGATAACAGTACTTTTTAATGATTTTAAATTATGTTCAACACTACCACCCACTCCTATAAAAATAACAAATGACATTATATCACATTTTTATCTTATTTACTTATATACTTATATGCAGTGGCTATGAGTGGAATGGAATACTAGCATCCTTTTTGGACACTGTCAACAATACACTTATTTTGCACTTTTAATTCCATTATGCATTTACATATCTTAACATTTGGCAGTCCAAACAAATAATGCTTTTGGTTCATTCATCACACTGAAAATGGAAGGTCAAGTAAAGTGCATTGCATTATGGGATGCAAATGTAATGTGCTCTGTTGTATACTGCACATTTTGGTAAATATATTTGTGTATTCTGTGCATGAAGACACTTTGTTTTGATTGTGTGAAATCCTTTAGGGCTGCAAGATTTGGGGAAAACTTCAATTTAAAGTATGAAATCTGCATGTTCATACTTGGGTTTACTTTTTACAAGAACAAACTCGAACCTTCTTGAATTAATTAAAATAATTGATTCAACCGATTCAGAAACGCTGAAATATGTGACTTCCTTTATAAATGAATCGTTGAATAATTCATTCAACAGATTCCTTCGAAACTGCTGATTAAGTCGATTACAAATAAAACAAGTGACTTTATGAACCACTGAATAATTCATACAGCCGATTTGTTCAAAAACAGTGGTTCATTCACGAACAAAACAAGTTGGACACAAATCATTCAATGGATTGGACTAAATTGCTGTATCTCCATCTGGTTCTCCTTTTGTGCATACTGTGTTTAGTCTGACAAGAGGTAAATAGACTCAGCACTGGAGAAAATTCATCAGAGCACTAAGTTGAATGGGTATGGCACTTGGTTGTCATATACGGCTGATTGCGCACATGTACTGATGAACCATGTTGTATTTCTTTATGTTCAGAATTAATCAATGCATTTACCCAGAATAAACATTTCCTATTAACATGAAAGATATATGCTGATAAAATATGCTCATTAAATTACTTCGGTGGTACATTATTTATGTCATGCTAAATGGATGTATGTTCACATTTTCCAGTGCTATTTTGCTTTCCCTTACTCAGATGTGAAGCTTGTACTCATTAAAATTAAATCATGCATTATTTTCATGGTCTCTGATTTGTATGTTGTTTAACATACACTGTATAGACTAATGCATTACACGTATTCTATGCCATACGTCATTCAGTTCTGCAAAGAAGCTCAGTTAAATAATGGCACGACGGTCTGTTCTGCAGGCAAATGGGTCATGGTCCCAGCCTGCCTTTATACAACCAGTACAGACTATTTTAGAGATATACCTCCAGCGTTGCCATGTCTGCATAACAAAACCAGCCCAATTGGTACTTAAAACTAGCCTAATCATGACTAAAACGTGAACTTGGCAACATTGTATAATCCTGCAAACAAGACAGAATATAAGCAGTTCTGCTTGAGGAATTTGCAAACTTTAAGACACAAGCTATTTGGCAAGACTTGTGGCATTAGGTGGTGAAATGCAACGGAATGATTCAAAGTGACTGAATTAATTAAAATAATTGATTCAACCGATTCAGAAACGCTGAAACATGTGACTTCCTTTATAAATGAATCGTTGAATAATTAATTCAACAGATTCCTTCGAAACTGCTGATTAAGTCTATTACAAATAAAACAAGTGACTTTATGAACCACTGAATAATTCATACAACCGATTTGTTCAAAAACAGTGGTTCATTCACGAACAAAACAAGTGACTGGCTTTATGAATGAGTCACTGAATAATTAATTTAACCAATTCATTCAAAAATGGTGATTCATTCACGAACAAAACAAGTAACTTCCCTTATGAAAGAATCGTATATTAATCATTCAACTGATTCATTCAAAAACAATGATGCATTCGTGAACGAAGCAAGTGACTCTTTATCTATTATTTATTGAATTGATTAGCATACATTTATTCATTCAACCGATTCATTCAAAAAATGGTGATTCATTTAGAAACAAAACAAGTGATACCTTTAAATGAATCATTGGAAAAATGTGTTCAAAAACACTGATCAGAACAAATAGCAATATAGAAGAAATATTAGACAGAGAGTATGAAAGATATGCATATCCCATAACTGCAATTTCAAAAATTCTATTTTAATTTTGTATTTTTTTTGGCATTGAAAGAAACCTGCTGTTAAATTAGAACTGGACATGTTGTTCATTCCAGCTCCACAATGCTATGAGGTTCAAATAAAGGGTTACACTCCCGGTGAAGACAAGCAGTGAGAGGTCAACAGGCAGTCTCATATGGCAAGCTCTCCGCTAGCCGCACAAATAAGTGAGAAGCAGAACAAGAACAAGCAGACCCCCGGAGGCCTTCCTGCAGCATCCTGTAAACAGCTGCTTTTGCCTCCTTGCCTAATAATCTTAAAAAAAAAAAAAAAAAAAACTTGTACTCAGCAAGAGTTGAATCAAGGACAGGATTCAAATGTAGCATTTTTTTTAAGGAGCCAAGGTATATTATGAATTGTTAGGCGCTGTTTGCAGTCATGCATTAGCCAGTGTATTCGCTCTGAGCACATTCTGTGTGATTCATCCAGTGCTGTGCATGCTGAGAGGCTAAGAAAGTGTTATGTAACATGCAGGCTTAGTTTGATAAGGTCTTTAAAGGGCTTGTCACAAAAGACACGAAGGGACAGATATTCAGAAATTCAAAATGCATTCCAGGTTTTAATTTCAGCAAACTGGCTTTTATTATTCATTAGACTTTGTTTTGTTCATAGGTTCTGCTGGAAGAAAGCTACTGCACAACTAACAAAAATATGTCTAAGAACATTTTACTTACATTGCCATTGAATTATGAAAACGTTATTTCTGAATGGTTATGCTATTAATGGTTTTGTCTGTACATGCTGTTCATTCTTGCAGATCACTAATGCAGCTCGTCATGGGAAAGGAATTGATGGGTTTCTTGCGGCTTTCAGTTTGCCTCTTGCGATAGATCAAATTGAAAACGTTATATGCACCAGCTCCAGAGCTTCAGCAATGATTATTGTCTTCCCTTTCTTTTCCCATGCACTTTGTTTTTCATTAATTTTTGATTGTACGCATAGCAACAGGCTAATATGATTGTAATACAAATATGATGCACCACCTTGGGAGTCACCAATCTCAATGCAACATTTGAAATGTGCAATTAGGAGATAAACATCTTGGTTATGATCAGGGGTTAAATTAGTCCAGACTAATGTTCTGTCACCTTGGGGGAAAAAATGGCAGTCTGTTTCTCAATTCAATGCATCCATGTACTCTGTGCCCTGGTGCAGTATTTGTTTGACCCAGTGCACACATTCTCTCTTCATTTAGCGAAAGTTCATTATACATTATGCTTCCCTCTAGTCACTGAAAGAGGAAATATAATCTCAAAATAAAATTCTACCACCCTGTTTCTGACACATATCCACTGGTATTCTTTCAGTAAGATATGCAAGTAAGATACTGACCACTAACCACTGAAAATGAACTTATACTGAACAAAATCAGAGCTTAAGTTGTGCTCAGATTTGAAGCAGAGTGTCTTCAGAATATTCTGCAACAGAGTGGCACAGTGGTCTCTCTGTTCACTAGACAACATAATAAATTAGTGGAAATAATGTGTCAACTTGGTTCAGAATAATGTTCTGTTCATGTAATAAGCACAGAATGTTTCAAAAACGTCTCTAGGCTACGTATGTAACCATGGTTCCCCGAGGGAACAAGACGCTGCGTCGAGTCGCTTTGGGAATGCCCTTGCGTGACCGCGTTCTGAAGCACGTGTCAAATCCGTCCAATGGAGCAGCGAGACGTCACGAGCAGGGTGACATAAGCACCAGAAAGCATAAAAGTGCATCCGGCCGGGCGCAAACCAGCTTTGATGAAATAGCGCCTGCAGGGATGCAGGGAGTATGGCAAAGAGAGGCAGCGTCTCGTTCCCTCGGGGAACCATGGTTACATACGTAACCTAGAGACATTCCCCTTCAGGAACTCGAGCTGCGTCGAGTCGCTTTGGGAACGAGAATACCCTCCGCGCCATACTACCAAGTCCCTGCCTGTGTGTGTATCCTATGAGCACATCATGAAGAGAGAACTTGGGAACCTGGGGTAGATGCCAGGTCTAGGTTGTAAAAGCGAACAAAAGTGTGCGGAGAGGACCAGTCCGCTGCAGCACAAATGTCCTGCAAGGCCACACCCAAGCTGAAAGCCTTGGAGGCCACCATACTCCTGGTCGAGTGCGCTCTGACCCCCATAGGTGACGGGAGGCCAGAGGACTCGTAGGCTAGTGAGATGGCCTCGACCACCCACCTACTCATAGTCTGCTTGGTCGCCGGAAATCCCTTCTTTGGCGGACCAAAACAAACAAAGAGATGATCTGCCTTACGCCATGGGGCAGCTCTGTGTGCGTAAGCGTCCAGTGCTCGAACTGGACAGAGCAGATTAAGCCTTTCTTGGCCTACTTCCTGATACGGAGGAGGACAGAATGCCTGAAGTACTATGGGCCCTGGTGAAGAAGTGGGCACCTTAGGGACATACCCGGCCCTTGGGTAAAGGAATGCCTTAACCATGCCTGGAGAAAATTCCAGGCACGAAACAGAAAGTGCTTGAAGATCCCTGATCCTTTTTAGTGAGGAAATAGCAAGGAGAAAGATGGTCTTGAGCCTGAGCAACTTGACCGAAACTTCTTCTATGGGTTCAAAGGGGGCATTGCATAAGCCCTCCAGAACCACAGCCAGGTCCCATGAGCGATGTGTTGTCTGTGCGGACAAACACATGATGCCCCCTTAGGTCTGGAAGGAAGTGTGTCAGAGCTCGAAACACAGCCAGCATTTCCCGGCAGTTGATGTGCCAAAAGAGATGATGGCCTTCCCACAGACCCTGGGCAGAGCGCCCACTCATGACCGCTGCCCAGCCCATGAGAGAGGCATCTGTCGTTAGCATTACGCGACAAGGAGCCCCTAACGTCGGGCCTTGAACCAGGAACCAACGTTTCTTCCACATGTCTAAGGCACGTAAGCATCGCCGCGTGACCTTGATCATGCAAAGCGGATTCCCCCTCGGGGAAAATCCTTTGGTTCTGAGCCACCACTGCAAGGGTCTCATGTACAGCAGGCCAAAAGGTATCACGTTGGACGCCGCTGCCATCAGGCCCAACAGCCTCAGAAGCTGTTTGACAGTGAGTGACTGGCCTTCTCTTACTCTCGTGACTGTCGTGAGGATTGACTCGATTCGAGCAGGAGACAGACGTGCCTGCATCAAGGTTGAGTCCCACACCACGCCTAAATAAGTGCTTCTCTGTAGTGGAGAAAGAACACTCTTCTTGGCGTTTAGTCTTAACCCCAGCTCTCTCATATGGGCGAGGACGACATCTCGATGCCGAGCCGCCATCTGCTCCGATTGA
>NW_015506235.1:115525-132944 GCF_001515645.1 Sinocyclocheilus grahami | reverse complement strand
TAAACTGCTCTTAGAGAGAGGAGCTTCCCCTGAGCCCACAGAAGGATCTGGTGCACCAGCTTGTACAAGGGGGCAGACCCCCAGACCCCCCTGCCGATTGATGTAGGAGACGACCGATGTGTTGTCTGTGCGGACAAACACATGATGCCCCCGGAAAGAAGTCCCAGCCCGTGAGAGAGGCATCCGTCGTTAGCCTTACGCGACGACAAGGAGCCCCTAACGTCGGGCCTTGAACCAGGAACCAACGTTTCTTCCACATGTCTAAGGCACGTAAGCATCGCCGCGTGACCTTGATCATGCAAAGCGGATTCCCCCTCAGGGAAAATCCTTTGGTTCTGAGCCACCACTGCAAGGGTCTCATGTACAGCAGGCCAAAAGGTATCACGTTGGACGCCGCTGCCATCAGGCCCAACAGCCTCAGAAGCTGTTTGACAGTGAGTGACTGGCCTTCTCTTACTCTCGTGACTGTCGTGAGGATTGACTCGATTCGAGCAGGAGACAGACATGCCTGCATCGAGGTTGAGTCCCACACCACGCCTAAATAAGTGGTTCTCTGTAGTGGAGAAAGAACACTCTTCTTGGCGTTTAGTCTTAACCCCAGCTCTCTCATATGGGCGAGGACGACATCTCGATGCCGAGCCGCCATCTGCTCCGATTGAGCTAGTATTAACCAATCGTCGATATAATTTAGTATACTGATGCCCTGGAAACACAGTGGAGCCACAGCAGCATCCACACACTTCGTGAAAGTGCGGGGTGAGAGTGACAAGCCGAAGGGAAGAACTCTATATTGGTATACAGTATATCGCCCCCGAAAGCAAACCTCAGGATCTTCCAGTGTTGAAGGAGGATGAAAACATGGAAATAAGCGTCTCTGAGATCTATCGTAACAAACCAGTCCTCGGACTGGATCTGAGATACTATCTGCTTGATAGTGAACATCTTGAACCGAAGTCGTTTGATAGCGCGGTTCAGAAGCGGAGATCTAAGATCAGACGCAACCCCCCATCCTTCTTCGGAACGATGAAGTAATGGCTGTAGAACCCGGATGCTCTCTCGAGAGGAGGAACACGTTCTATGGCCCCCTTCCTCAAGAGAGTATCTACTTCTTGTTCCATTACCAGAGCCAGCGCGGGCTTCCGAACCGTGAGAGAACCGGTCCTCACCCGTCCTCTAGCGGGTGAGGACCGAGAAAAGGACGAGCCCGTCTCGGATCCCTCCGCTAAATCCCCCGCCGCCAGATATTGTGGGCAGGGAGAAACACAGCGTTTGTAATGCCGTTCGCTCGCCATAGACTTTCTCATTGTTTTATATATATGAGTGCTTGTGCGGACAGACAACAGCAAATAGACAGACACATACACAGAGCGCTACTGAAGAGTAGAAGCTGGTTTGCGCCCGGCCGGATGCACTTTTATGCTTTCTGGTGCTTCCCTCACCCTGCTCGTGACATCTCGCTGCTCCATTGGACGGATTTGACACGTGCTTCAGAACGCGGTCACGCAAGGGCATTCCCAAAGCGACTCGACGCAGCTCGAGTTCCTGAAGGGGAACAACACTGAAAACAAACCAGCAAATATAGATCTACTTCTGAAAAACTTTAAAACATTACCAATTTGTGGCCACAAACCTCACAAACGTTGACAAATCCAGCATTTTTTTTTTTCTCAGAAACTAACTTAAAAATATTGTTTAGTGACAACTTCTGGTGGCCACCTACGTCCGTGTGCACATGCATGTAGCTACTTGTTTTCCGCACTTAAAATTAACAAAGGTATGGCAAAAGAAAATCACCGAAATCTGAACTGAATGTGATGGGATGAAAGGTTGTGTACCATGAAAATATACATACTGTAAAATATAAACAAAACACATATTGAGTTGTCCTGGACGGGTGCACTAAAGGAGAACAAAAACAAGCACAACATCCGAATGAAGTCCGAATCTCAAACTAAACATACAGCGCGAAAAATGTAATCCATTTCAAGAACAAATGATTCTTATGAACAGATTCGAAAACATACAGCGAGACCAGTGCAACACGATTCACGAACAAATGACTATTTGAAATGGATCTTTTTAGTGAATCAAAAGCCACAAACCAGTGTAGTTTGAATCAGGAACAATTGTGGCCGGTGCTGGCAAAATGAGTCACAATGAGCAAATTTTCAAAAAGGACTTCGGCTTTTACATTCTTAATTAAAATACCTTCAAAATGATGTATGATTTGTTGGAATCGGGGAAAAAAAAGTCAATGGAGTCAGCAAAGTAAATTTAGAGAAAAACTGATTTAAAGTTTTCTAAAGGTTCCAAAGCAAAATTATCTAGCAACATTACATCTTTTCCACCACTCCTTTTCTTAATAATCATCACTAGATAAATAATCACAATAAAGCTATTTCTTTTTATTTTATCTTTGTTGTTATAAATAAGAACACATGCAAAAAGAACTAACAGACCTATTATAAAGAAACAAGTGTATAATGTATTACTTCTTTTTAATTTTACATCTAAATATAAGCATTTAAGTAAGAAAAAACACATAGCAAAATTCACTTAAGTGTGTTCATTACAAATAAATTGATTATTAAAACTACAAAAGCAGTTCGATCAAGAGCAGCAAGTGATTCCCTCTTTTCTTTTATTGTTAGATTAACATTAATGATACAGACGGCCTGTGCTGCATATTAAAACTTAGTGTACTGCACGGATCTAATATATAGTTACACATCCGGTGTTTTCTCCTACAGTTCCCCAAATGTAAACTTAAGATACAGTACAACAGATTATGTTTGCGTGAATACTTAAATGTAATTAGCCTACTGTAAATCTGTGTATATGCAGAAGGTTACTTTGGAAATGTAATAGGTTACAGATTACAAGTTACTCTATTTAAAATGTAATAGTAGTGTAACTTTTTCAATTACTTTATTAATGTAACTGATTACTTTTGATTTGTTTTTGATTACTTTTCAAAATTTCTAATGAGTGTTTTCAACTGTTGATCATTTTCTAACTTTTACACCATGCAGGGTTAACCTTACAGTAGTATTCAACACTGATTACTGTCAGACTTTCAAAATCCTTCATCACTCGAATTAAGATGATAATAATTGAACATATCCACCACAAAATAAGACTTTAGTATACCGACATTTACTTTGAGATTGATCTGAAGTTCAATGCAGATTTAAAATCATAAGAAATAGTTTACTGCCAAATCTTTGTATATGGCTAACTACAGGAAACCCTGGCATCTATGCTTGAAAAAAAAAGTTAATCAAAAAACTGCATATACTGTACATCAACCAGAATATGGTTATCTAATAAACATGTGTCCTATTCTGTGTCCTAAACATTGGTGTCTGTTTATGATATGACGATAGTTTTCTCAAAATAAATAGTAAAATGCTCATGAAGCAGTTCTAGAGATTATGTTTCTGTGTTCATGTACTCATATATTGAGGCAGCAGAGGCTGAAAACACCACGAGCGATACACATGCTTCAGTAAATGAAACTGCGCGTCTGCGCCATTAATTTCCAGAGACACGCAGAACGTGCAGGATTTATATATTGGCTTTTTGCAGCTTAATATTCACAGACACTAGTCCATATCGTGTTTTGATTCAAGTGTACTGACCTACTTTTGATTTATCCAAAATGTGGCATATTCCGTGACATTCCGCGTTATAGGAATTCCGTTTTTATGACTGAATTCTATGAACCAGTCCGCAGTGTGTTTTCCACATCGTGGAAATCATAGGGCAGTATGTCTCATAGTTTAGAGTATCCAGTGCAATTTGGGAAATAAATCAATTAAATCTGTATATGTGGGTGTGTGTAAATATTCAAATGTAACCCGCTTTGTAATTGATAGCATTTTCATAAGTAACTGTAATTGAACTACACATTTTTCCTTAGTAACTGTAACTGTTACATTTATGTTGTAATTAAATTACGAAACGCCGTTATATGTAACTAGTTACTCCCCAACATTGTGTATATGTGCATCAGGATTGAACACCATCTGTGTCGTCTTTATGCGGTCGCTTCGCATGAGAGTCAACGCGAGAAGCGAACAGAGAAAACTTACTAATAAAGATACTTTTAGATGTTCAATAACTATTTAGACTATTGGGATCGCTAGATGGGGGCGTAGTAGTAACTAATTTTTGTGAAAACCTCAAATTAAATTTTTATTTTTATTTTTTTGCCTGTAGCTTAAAATTTGCCTGTGCGCATTCCGACTTATTCTGCCAGCACTGGTCACAAATGACTCAATTACTGAATAAGCATCTGGCTCACTTTAATGACGTTTAAGAGAGCATATTTAATATATGTTTTTTGTCAAAGTATTCTGTCCAACTCTGATTCTTCACAACAAATATTGAAGTGATTCAGAAGACCTGGATATAACCCAGAAGTAATGGACTACTTTTATGGAGTGTTGTCCAATATTAGATGAAAGGGTGACCCCAAACACCTCTACAGATGCCTGGACTAAGCCCAGCATATTCACTGACCCTTGAAGTGCACTTGGACATCAAAGTTGTTTAGATTGGGAGGAAACTGTATTATTTTCTTATCCATATTAATGCGTGTTATGCTTTGTATGTCTGTTTAATATTTCTCCTTTTTTTGTCAGTGTGTAATTAAGCCAACTGAACCGCTAATGAGTCTTGTTCGTGCCAGTCATCTCTTGTGACAACTGCAGTATCCATGGCGACGAGGCCATCAGGCATTAAGAACTGCTGAAAAATAATAGGCATATTTATAGCAGGGAGTGCTGATAATGATGATGGATGTGGAGATCAAGAAGGACTTTGATGAGCTGAGGCTGAACCGCCAGATTACAAAAGTTGATGCATGGTTACATTTATCACAACAGAGGGAATGGCTATCTCCTGTTTCCTGTGCACACCGAAGATGTTTTGTCACATTTGATATCAGAAGCTAATATGAAAACGTCACGTGGGCATTAGGCTTGTGAGCCCGATAGATGGATGAGGAAATATGCAAATCACAGCACTTCACTCTGTGACGTGCATTATTGACATAAGTAGAACCATTGGAGTGTGATTTAAAGCTGTGACAAACATGATTGATGCTCACTTGGGTTCCTCTGACATATCAAGATGTAAATTTGCATGAACATAGTTTACACAAGAGAACCGCTGCGCAGTGAGCTGCCAATATTGTCAGTTGTCTGTATGTAAATAGTTTTCTTGGAGCATTTTCTCTCACCCGGACCAGTTGAGTTCAAATATTTGACACATTAACAACTTTTGGATTTTTTTTTACCCTGAACAATTTAAATAAAATGCAATATTTTTGAGTCTCTTCTGCTCAGCAAGGCTGCATTAATTTGATCAAAAATGCAGTAAAAACAGAAATATTGCGAACTATTATTACAATTTAAAATAACTGTTTGGTGTTTCAATATATTTTAAAATGTTATTTATTTCTGTGATTCAAAACTGTTTTTTAGCATCATTACTCCAATTTTCAGTGTCACATGATTCTTAAAAAATCATTCCAATATGCTGATTTGCTGCTCAAAAAAAAAACTATTCCTATTATCAAAGTTGAGTTCAAATATTTGACGCATTAACAGCTTTGGATTTTATTTTATTTATATTAATTAGTTTTTTACCCTGAACAATTTAAATAAAATGCAATGTTTTTGAGTCTCATCTACTCACCAAGGCTGCATTAATTTGGTAAAAAATGCAGTAAAAACGGAAATATTCTGAAATATTATTACAATTTAAAATAACTCATTGCCATTTCAATATATTTTAAAATGAAAATTATTTTTGTGATTCAAAGCTGTGTTTTTTTAGCACTATTACTCAAATTTTCAGTGTCACATGATCCTTCAAAATATTTTTTTTTCATTTCAATATGCCAATTTGCTGCTCAAAAAACAATTATTATTATCAAAGTCGAAAACTTAATCTATCTACCAATCAATAATTTTGGTAAAAATGTTTACCAATCCAATTCAACTGAAAAAGTTTTACATTTGATATAATTGAAGTCAACTTTATATTTATATCACTAAATCGAGACACCATGTATTCAAATTTAACTCATCTTTCATTTGACTGACATTTTTCCAATCAAGGCCACAAATATTCAACCCCTTGGCAGTTAAATTGGAATTATTATTCAGAGGTGCCTTGCGAGTATGAGTTTTCTTTCTCTCTCAGCGTGCATGCATCTAATCTTTCTTCAGAAATAGCCAATGGTGTCTGAAATAGGCATGGTGTCTACATGCTACTATGAAGTAAAGCGTTTATATAGTACCACACCAACAATTATATAAATAATATGTGTGATAAAGAGAACAAAACAACTTTCTGCGTGATAAAGATAGCAACAAATGAGTGAACCTGAAAGGTCACCACATTGTTGCATCTTTTTATTGCTTGTTGTGCTTTTATGCACTTTATGCATTGCCTGCGAGTGCGTAACACTGAATCTTTTGTCAGACGTGAATATGATTGTATTATTTAAATAATTTCTTCAGTACAATAAAATAAAATGTGCATGTTTACAGACATTCTATTTTATTATATTGTAACTCAGAATTAAGCTTTTGCATATATACATACAATAATTATTGTACCATGGTACTCATTTACAGAATACTCGCTAGCGCAATCTACTAGCAAGACTCATAGTGTAATAATAAAAATAAAATAAAAAGATCCAGGAAATTCATTATATGGACAAAATGCATCCAGCTGTCACTGCAGCTGAGTAAAATGCAGAAAGAAATGTTTTGTATGATGAAACAATGCAGAATCAGCACACGATTGCAACAGTATATGTATAGTTTATCTGTGTTCTTCAAGCCATCTCATACGGATAATGCATATTATTGCAATGCTAATGGCCATAGCCTTTACTTTAAAATAAGAATCAGTTCACAGAAGGAAGTTATTTCAAACTCATTCACTATTGATGACTATTTTATTTCATTAATACTATTTATGAACCATTTAACATCATTAAATATAAAATAATTCATTTTCAATTAAATAATAATATTTAATATGAATTTAATTTTTTTATTTGTTTGCATGCTCTACTGGATGACCCTTGGAAGGCCACAGGGCAGCATCCTGGTGAGAGACACGTGTCCAGATGCCACCATATGCATCTCACCATGTCCACCACTCAAAGGGCATAAATCCACCTGCTCCACTGCTGTTATGGGTTTGCACACACACACACACACACACACACAAATGCCCCAGGGATCTGATTACTGCCCTTCTACATCAAGACCCTTCATCAATGTCCAGTCTCTGACCTCCAGGGCGCTCACACAGCCACCAGCCCACCAGCCCACCTTTACTCTTACCAAAAGCACACACACACACACACACACACACACACACACATCCCGCCTGCAGCAACACTCAGGTCATGGCGCCTTTTCTCAAGATTTTTCCTCATTTTCAAACGTTCCCGACCTGCATTGACATTTTAAGGTGTCACCACTGGACCGGAATGAGGCTGGTGGGGTGTAGTCTTATTATAGGTCTCCGGTCTTTTCCAGTAAGTGTAATTTGTGATTTTGGCTCATTTCAAAGAGCTCTCCTTCTCCTGGCCAATCGATGAGGCTCATGGGGGGGGCTAACAATGTTGCTGTGCAGCTATGCTCAGTTGTTCCCTGTTGTACTGTATTCTGATTGAGATGAACTATAATGTCCCCATCATTACTTCGCCATTTTGCCCTCCCCTACGGGCAATTTAATGGAAATAATTTTCAGGTGGGCTGTAATTTTTCTTTCATCTCAATTTGCCCACACACATCCGAAGAAAGAAGGAGCTAACCAGCGTCTTTTTATGAAACAAAGAGGTTTACGCCATCATGTCAGCTTATACAACAGCCTATGGTTATATTGCACTCTTAAAAATAGAGGTTCTTCATGATGCCATAGAAGAACATTTTTGTCTAAATGGTTCCATAAAGAACCTTTAATATCTGAAGAACCTTTTTGTTTCACAAAAGGTTCTTTGTGGCGAAAGAAGGTTCTTCAGATTACAAAAAGGTAAGAAAGAGATGGAACCTTTGATTGAATGCTTCTTCTATGGCATCGCTTGAAGAACCTATTGAAGCACCTTTATTTTTAAGAGTGTGGGTAAGAAAAGCTGTAGTGTTTAGTCCGTAGATATTTAGTCCGATTATTTTAAGCAACGTGACTCACAGTTCACTTATTACAGACCCAATCCCCTCTGAGTATCCCGAGGTTAAGTGTTTCGCTCAAGGGCTCAATGGTGATTGCTCATGGATCTCTGCTAGTGGGGTTTGCTCTTACAAACTTATTTATTAGCCAAGATTTTTAACCTCTAGGGCAGCATCATTAATACTGATGGTTGCTGGGAATGTGTTTTCTCAAGGTCAGCCTTCTTTGCAACTTTTATACAATATTTTTTTCCCTAATTTTTTTTGTTAAATTAGGAGATTCCCCACTGAGTGCACCACCTGCTGCTTCTCTCGCACAATGAATAAAGTTAAATTTTGTGCCCTATTAATTTTTTTTTGAAGCAATACAGGCACAAATCTTGTGTTCTTTAGAGAGTAAAACTATTAGATATAAATTATTTAAAATAAGTCTCTTATGCTCACCAAGGCTATATGTATTTGAACTGAAACATTGTAAAAACAGTAATATTCAAGATAATGGGTCTCTATTTGAATATATTTTAAAATCAAATGTATTCCTTTGATGCAAAGCTGAATTTTCAGCATCATTACGCCAGTCTTCAGTGTCACATGATCCTTCAGACATCATTATAATATGCAGCTTTGATGCTCAAGAACCATTTCTGAGTTTGAAAACAGCTGTGTTGCTTCATATTTTTGCGTAAACTGTGATCAATTTATTTTCAGAAATATTCATGAAAAACTTTAATAGAAAGATTTAAAGAACAGCTTTTTTTTTTAAACTTGATATTTTGTAACATCATAAATGTCTTTATTGTCACATATGATCAATTAAATGCATCTTTCCTGAATAAAAACATTCATTTCTTTCAAGAAGAAGAAGAAAACGGGGGAATAAGATCCCAGATTTAAACGGTGGTGCATTAAATATTGCCACCCTGTTACCAAACAATTTCAAAATGGAACAAGAATACATACACCATTGTTAGACCATTGCTGCTGTTTTTGTTTTTATACATATTTTACAGTATTGCATCTGTCTAGCTCAAAAATTCAACCTTGTTACTGAAGCTACTAAAAGAAAGAAAGAAAAAAAGACTTATTTTTGTGTGGAAATGCATAGCTGTTTTACCCATTTTTAGACATTATTATTATTATTATCATCATCATTGTTGTTGTTGTTTAAAAATAAAAGTTTTACATTTTGTGACATCTTCATAAGGTTAAACTTAAACTAACCCTTTGCTGGAAAAGAACCAAGATTTTTCACACCCCACTTTGCACCCTTTTCATCTAAAGTTCCAAATAAGGTGTTTGACTTTTTTGTGAGCTGCAAAGAAATGAGCTTAAAACACATGATCTCAGAGCCATTTCTTATACTAAAATAATGCTATAAGAGTTTAAGAGAAGCTTAAAAGCAGATGAGCAGATCCATCCTCCTCATGACAATCATTAACAAGCTTATTAGATTATCAAGAGTCACGAGCACTAGGTTTTTAGCTCTCTCTTTAATTCAGACTGGGAAAAGTTGGCTGGGACATACCGTAAAAAAGGATTCCTCCATATATATCCATTTAGTAGTCTTTGAACGAGTAGAGTCGGGTTTTTAATGAACTAAGTAGGGTCAGACTTTAATGTCGGAGATGTAATTGGAATTCTCCCCCCCCCCCCTAAATAATTGTAGAAGTTTTAGTCTAAGTGCAAGCTTTGTCAGCAAACTGACAAACCAACAAGTAAAACCTGTGAAAATATAATGCTGATCTCTCCATGAATATGCCATGCAAATAGCTGCATATCAGTATCTAAAATGTCTATTCATGGAGCTAAAATGACTCAATTAATTGGTAAATATTATTACTTTTACACTGTTATATATTACCTGTTGACATATGGATGTTTTATGTTGATGCAAGTTTTAAGTGATGCTAAACTGTGTTGGCTTTTCTCCTGCATGATAGCAAACTTTGTATATCATTCATGTTTTTACAAGAGATCTCATAATCTTGTAAAATTATGAGGATTACAAATATAATTTTCCATTCAACATTAATGAAGCATAACAGTAGGCTTCCAAAAATCACATTCATGCAAAAGCGAAATCTTGACAGTAACCGCCAAATCTTAACCCTTCGGACAGGTCAGTGGGTGTGTGCTGTTAGCAATGAAGGAGTTAATCAGTCTGTAATTGGCCTGGACACTCCCAGCCTCATGCACTAATGACCCTGCCTTTGTAATTAGTGATACCAATTACTGGCAACTGCATTAGTATGTAAACGAGGCTTTTAAAACGCCATTTGGGGAAGTAGAGAATGGAACATAAAGGCTGGTGCCTGGATTGAGTAGCTGGCATGTGATCGGTGCATGCACGTTATTCTTATTAAAGCAATAGCTCAGGCAAAAATGAAAATTTGCTGGAAATGTTCTTACTATCAGGCCATCCAAGATATACATGAGTTTGTTTCTTCATTGGAAATGATTTGGAGAAATGTGGCATTCCATCACTTGCTCACCAGTGAATGGGTGCCGTCAGAATGAGAGTCCGAACAGCTGATAAAAACATCACAATAAACCCCAAGTAATCTGCACCACTCCAGAGGCTCGTTCTTCGTAAGTCGCTTACTCCGTTAGCTGGATTTGATTGTTGACGATTTGGCATGATCTTGGATTGTTTGGTTCTTCGAAGCTCATCCCAGAGTTGCTGTGATAGCAACAGGTCCGTAAGCTTAAACCTGCTCGGGAGCAAGCTTATTTCATGTAAACAGGATTAGATTGCATCTTTTTAAGCAGAACTGATACTTAAAATCTGTCCTCTACCACCGCGACTTTATTACAAGAATACCCTACTAATCCAGGGACAATAATTTAAAATAATCATTTAAAAATTAATTTAAAGATAATATAATAATGTTGTGTAGTCTTTAATACTATAGACACAGCCAGTTTTACTCACTGAAAGATTTATTCGTCATACAATTATTACTTCATAATTGTCTTACATGCTATACAGATAATGTACAGTTGTGCATTAATTTGAGTGGTGACAGATATTATGGGCGTGGCTTGATGGCGCGCAGGAGATGCCGATAACTTCATCTTGACCCTTAAGAAACTTTAATTAATGCTGTCACGTAACAAATCTGTTCAAATATAACATTAAATGAATTGTTAATAGTTGAAATAAAAATGTAAAGCCTGTACAAATATTAGAAGTCGTGAATATAAATAATTGGGAATCATGTAAATAAAATAAAAACAGTGCACATTTCATTTACCTATTATAACATTTGTAGTTTTGTTCGCTTGGCTGTTTCCTTTTAAAAGTCCAAAAATGTGTCACGTTTTTCGTCAGGTGTCTTTTTTAATTACATGATGTCATTACGTTGCTGTCTTGCCGCCAGCCAATCGCTGCATTGCTGATCGTGGTTTCGAGTATCGATACATAACCCCTTTTAAACCAACCCATGAATGCACAATTATCTCAGATAACTAAATCCAGCCATACTAATCATCAACAACAGCTGCGTTCGAAGAACCGAACTAGCCAGATCCTGATTAGCGCAATGATATCATCTTGGATGTGACATTTCATCTCGGATGTAATAAGCGACATACGAAGAACGGGCCCCAGTTCATCAATTAACATCATGTGAAGCAAAAAGCTGCGTGTTTGTAAGAAACAAATCCATTATTTAACTTTAAAATGACATTTCTGGCCAAAATACAAGTCCATCATCACTTATCTCACATCAAAATCCACCAACATTGGTGAGCAAGTGCTGCAATGCTAAATGTATCCAAATCTGTTTCCATGAAGAAACAAACTCATCTACATCTCGGATGGCCTGTGGGATGAGGACATTTTCACCTAATTTTAATTTTTGGGCGACCTAATACTTTAAAGGCATCTGCTCAACCCATAATGTCTTTTGAGGAACACAAAAGAAGAGATTTTGAAGAACGTTGGGGTGCCGAACAAAATGGACCCCATTGACTTTTATTGTATGGGTGAAAGCAAACACTGAAGTATTTTTAAAAACGCCTTCTTTTGCCTTTCACAGAAGAAAGGAAGTCATACAGATTGTGAACAAGTTTCGAGGGCGAGTGAATGACGGTGTGACTAGGGTCACAGTGCCCTAGTTTTTCTTCTCCTGTATGACTAATCCAAACCAAGAGTACCAGCATAAGTGTTTTCCTCCTCATTTTATAACTTCACTATGTGTTCTTGGCATATACGTAACTTCAAAACAGAACACTTTGTCTTCCAAAACTTGATTTTAAGCAACAAATGTCAAACACCTCCCCAGGTGACAGCAGTTTGTACTTCATCGTGGAATCTCTTCAATGAAAAGCTCTTCTATTGTGCGAGTGGAGCAGAAATCAAACAGAAGGCATTGTTTGCCATGGCTCTTTAATCTGCTAATTAACATTGTTTGGTTGATTTCTGGGAGGGTTTGATGTGGTGCTGCCAAGGAGAAAAAACAATGCCAACATTATGAATCATAATTGTCACAATGCCCTCTCTGTTGCTATGCAACATGTGAATTCACTCCATCCCACCCCCAGCCTCCTTACATACATAACCATTCCCTCTCACATCGACGGGTATAAAAATACCTCCGCATCTGGCTCCCGGGAGGGAGGTTGTGTCTTTGTGACACACTAATAGCTATAATATGAAATGTCAAAAGTTTGTTTAAATGTTTGGTATCATGTGGATTTTTCCTTATGGCTTGTGTGTGTGTGAGTGTGTGTGTGTGTGTGTGTGTGTGTGTGTGTGTGTGATTAAATATTAGAGCGCATCACTTTATGAACAAAAAGCCTATAGGGAATGTGGAATTGTAGTTTGCTATATTTTATCATCCCTTAAAACAATCCAATTATATTATATGTGACCCTGGAGCACAAAAGCAGTCTTAAGTCGCTGGGGTATATTTGTAGCAATAGGCAAAAATACATTGTATGGGTCAAAATTATTGATTTTAATTTTATGCCAAAAATCATTAGGGTATTAAGTAAAGATCATGTTCCATGAAGATATTTTGTAAATGTCCTACTGTATATATATTAAAACTTAATTTTTTATTAGTAATATGCATTGCTAAGAACTTCATTTGGACAACTTTAAAGGCAATTTTCTCAATATTTTGATTTTTTTTGCACCCTCAGATTCCAGATTTTCAAATAGTTGTAGCTCTGCCAAATATTGTCCTATCCTAACAAACCATACATCAACGGAAAGCGTATTTATTCAGCTTTCGGAATATGTATAAATCTCAATTTAGAAAAATTTACCCTTTATGACTGGTTTTGTGGTCCAGCATCATATATTATGTTATGTTATGTTGTATTGTATTTATCAAAAACATCTTCGAACAAGGTTTTCACACTGACAGCTGTCATTGTAAGACAGTGGGCAACTCTGTTTGTTTGTAACAGTAACTAAGGTGGGTGGGGCTTACCGATAGGTCAATTGGCTTACAAACAACATTTTTAATTATATAGATTTTTTAGGAATATATTTTGTTTAAATAATAATTACTGTGGAAAACATGATTGCACTGAATGTTTAATTAATCCCATTTATGACATACTAGGGGTGCTCCGATTGATCGGCTACCGATCATTATCGGCCGATAATCACGTATGATTGATCGGCGGTCTCTAAAAAGGCTGATGACGCTGCTGTGAGAAGGTTGGCACGACATGCAGCGTCACCGTCTCAGTCCAGCGTGGGTAAAATAATTATAATGCTGAAGGTGAGGTTCTCTCAAAATACGCAAATGGCTTCAAATCACCACATCGCGTCTGTCTATAAGCGAGCTGCATGCTGCACAGTTGACACAGGAATTGTCACTTGCGAGGCAGTGTCACTAAAGTTTATAAATTGCATTTATTTTTAATGCTTGCCAGTGTTAAACCATTGTCTAAAAATTCTGATTGGAGTATCACTATAAATAGTTATAAATGATAAAGTTTGAAAAAGATCGGTATCGGTGATCGTATCGGCAGATACTGCTTTCTGTGATCGGCGATCGATGATCGGCCTCAAAAATCCTGATCGGAGCACCCCTATTACATACAATATAAAACATTAGTTCAGTATTATGTGAACGGAAGTATTTGCAAATATGTTTGTTTCTAAAGTTGTTCATGCATGAAAAAATTGGTGTAGAACCTATTTTCACTCAGAAATTGCTAGTTAATTATAAAGAATTACAAATTATTACAAAGAAATGACAAATGACACTGAATTAAACATGAAATTCTTACCTAAAAAAGCAGATTTTTTTGCTTTTTTCAGACTTTGAAAAAAAAAAAGTGTTTTAGATGTTGTCAATGCATGAATGTAGGTTGCGCTGTCTGTGTAAGTGCCCTCCCCCTCATAACACCCGCCTCTGACTAACATAAGTAGTATAGCATGGTTCACTACAGTGATGCAAACTAAAAGCTTCCTGCTTCAATAAGAAATACGTCAACACAGTCATTTAATTGGTCTTTCAGCATATTTTACTGTCTAAATCACTATAAAGTGCTAAAAAGTGCAAGCCCTGCTCTTCCACATCTTCACATTAGCTCATGCACATCAAAAAACAAGGCTACACCGGATCACCTGTTAATTTTTCCCCACAAAGCTCTTTTCATCTGCATCATCATCTCTGTCTTTTCTGCAACCTTTCTGTCATCTTGAGGCATCTGCTCTTTCCTCTCGCTCACTCAGGTGGAAAAGCATTTCATTTGTTAAACAAAGAGGAGGGCCACCACAACATCCTGGCCATAATGGAGACGGATGACAGCAACAATCTTGGACAATGGAAGACAAAGGTAATTACCCGGCCTGTCAGGGCACTAGCATAGATCACCGCTCCGGTAAAAAAAATTGCCTCCACTTCCTTCCATGTAGGAGGATCCGCTGCCATCCAGAATGATTCATAAAAGTCGGATCAGCAGGTCCTTGAAGTTATTAGAGAGATGCTGAAAGAGGATACATCAAACGAGACTAACTGATTAATCCGGTGGCATGGTTTTTGTGGATTGTTAGAAGTGGAGAATAATATAATTTTGACTATGACGAGTTTAATATGCACAAATAAAGATAGCAAAAGCCTCACATCAATGCTTCAGGTCGCCATTTGTTTCCTTAATTAGAAATGGCGTCATTCATCTCCCTCCCAAAGTGTCTTCCTGGACATCAGTGCTTATGCATAATTTATGTAAGATTTATTTTTACCCAGTATGCCTGCAGTAAAGATTCATTTTGAATGTTGGCAGGCTGGTTTTAAGTTGACAGGCAGACAACAAGAGCCCCCTGGGATACATTTCAGGTTCTGACTATACGTAAATACAAAGAGCATGAAGTTTTGATTAAAGGTTGAGTGTTTTCTGAGCGTATGAGAAGCGCATCGCTGTCAGGTAAAACAGAGCTCTGCTACTCTCTCAGATTCTCTTCATATTAGGACTGGATATGTAAACACTTCATTTGAACACCTCTTCAATAGGAATTATTTTATCTTGTGGGATTTTGATGGAGCAAATGGCATCTTTTCCTCAAAGATGATTATTAAATTACTAAAATTGCTCATTGACTGTAGTGTTTAGAGCTGATGCATTTGCAGAAAAAAAAAATCATAGATTTTCTAGTGCCATTCCAATCATTATTTTCAAGAAGAATGTAGGACAATTCAAATTAACACTTGTAACACTTGCTCACCAGTGGATCCTCTGCAGTGAATGGGTGCCGTCAGAATGAGAGTCCAAACAGTTGATTAAAACATAACAATAATCCACAAGTAGCCCAAACCACTCCAGTCCACCAATTAACATCTTCTGAAGCGAAAATCTGTATATTTGTAAGAAAACCAACCCATCATTAAGTTGTTTTAAGTTCAACCCATAGATTCAGTTTAAAATACGAGTCTTCTATCCATAATGTTGCATGCTTTCTCCAGTGAAAAAGTGGTCTTGACTGCACCAGGAGAGAAATATGCATATAGATCAAGCACCTTTTACAAGTGAAAACTGTTCAAAACAATTCTAAACAAATATGTTGGTGGATTTTAATGTGAGAGGACAACAGGGACTTGAGGAAGCATTATATGGACTCATATTTTAGATGCAAATAATGATTTGAAGTTAAAAATGTCTTGATGGATTTGTTTCATAAAGCACACACATATTTCCACTTCTCAAACTGTTAAATGATGGACTGGAGTGGTGTGAATTACTTGTGGATTATTGTGATGTTTTTATCAGCTGTTTGGACTCATTCTGACGGCACCCATTCACTGCAGATGATCCATTGATGAGCAAGTGATGTAATGCTACATTTCTCCAACTCTTTTCTGATGAAGAAACAAACTCATCTGCATATCGGATGGCCTGAGGGTGTTTGTTTATTTATTTATTAAATCAAATAAATTGAATAAATAAACTACTTACAGCATATTGTTATGTTATTCTTATTTTTTTGATGGAAGTTAACAAAATGATGAACAATTTTTATATTTTTCTATTTGTTTGTATGTTTGTGAATGATGCTAGCCTGTCCAAAACATTCCACCCTGATGCTGAAAAGCCTCTACACTTCGGCGAGTCAAAAGGGCCACCCGCATGTCTGTATTATCCTCCAGGGCTGAGATCCAGCCGCACCCCGACAGCTCCAGAGTCCAAGCACTCCATCAATGTAAGGCTTTTTTTGCCCACCACAAAAAAATCTGAGTCTGATCCTTTAGAAAAGTAATAGCGCCACTAAAGAAGCACTGATTAAAACAAAGTAAACTTAAAATTGTGTATCCGACTAAACCTTATAAGAACATTTAAGTAAGTTAGTGTCCCATCAATGGCTGATTCATTCTGCTGCAGACACACACACACACACACACACACACACGTGACCCCCGGCATTTGTGGCTCTTGAAACCGATCCAGGAGGTTGCTAAGCAACCGGCAGGGAAAAAAAGGAGAAAAGTCAGTGACCGCTGTTGAAGTGTTCTCACTGTAAATAAGCACACAAAGTCTGTAGTATGTGAAATGTAGTTTAGTGCTCATTTGAATGAAAACAATGTGAAATATTTGAATTGCATATTTAGTGCAATTAAGCTGGTAATCAGAATTGTTACAGCTATGAAGCTGTGAAGAACAAAAACTATTAAAAACATTTTTGTTTACTGACATAAAGCATAAAATGATGAAAATTACATATATATATATATATATATACAGTGGGTACGGAAAGTATT
>NW_015506235.1:106097-115491 GCF_001515645.1 Sinocyclocheilus grahami | reverse complement strand
AGCAAAGGGTCTGAATATTTAGGACCATGTGATATTTCAGTTTTTCTTTTTTAATAAATCTGCAAAAATGTCAACAATTCTGTGTTTTTCTGTCAATATGGGGTGCTGTGTGTACATTAATGAGGAAAAAAAATGAACTTAAATGATTTTAGCAAATGGCTGCAATATAACAAAGAGTGAAAAATTTAAGGGGGTCTGAATACTTTCCGTACCCACTGTATATATACTAAAACAAAGTTTAGACCAAAGCACTAAAATCACTATTAAATAAAGTATATAAAACTGAAATAAAATAAATTACAAATATAGTCAATGAATCAATCATCAATCAATGTGAATGTGAAACAAAATTATGAATGAAAGCATATAACAAAATTAAGAAATAAACTAACAAAAATGAAAGCGGATTCAAAATGCAAAAAAAATAAAAAATAAAAAAAATAAATAACTAGTATACAAATAATGCCAGAATAGCAGCTGAAATAGCATGGAAAGTCTGTAGTATGTAAACTGTAGTTTAATGGCCATTTGAATAAAAAATAACATTAATTATTTAAATTGCAAGTTGGTATTCAGATTGTTTTAGAAACTTAGTTGTGAAGAACTAAAATAATAAATAATATCAACTATTGAAATAAGTTCAAGCTTTAAAATGACTGGAAACAAATAAACAAAAAACTTGGAAATAAGTAAAAATAGAAGCTCAACTAAAACAGCAAAAAATGAAATAGTAGTATTAAAAAATATAACAATAAATAAAAATGTTAATAAAATGACAAAAGCACATTACAAAATTACTAAAAATTAAACAAATTAAAATGTAAAAACAAAAGCTATTTCAAAATATAATAACTATAATGCTATGAAATGATTCCAAAAATAGGTTTGTAGCACAAAAAAGTTTCATGCTCATTTGAATAAAAGAATGTGAAATAATTTAATTGCATTTTTTTTAAATGCATCAACATATCTTGTACTGTTATTTAATGCATGCTAGTTTCATTGTCAATGATACAAAAATAAATACATGTACAAAAAAAATTTCACATCACTTTTCTCCCCCCCTTTTCAGAATGAGAAAAAGTAAGAAAGTATTTGAAACCGATCTTAACATCAAGAGCAATGTGCAGAGAGCAAAACAAATGTGTGATATTCGTTACATTTCAGTTGCATCATATTATTTTCATGCAAGTGTCCAGCTGGGGCTTTTAGCCACTGAGATTCTGGCGCTGGACACAACACACTGATGTAACTCAACTGGGTATTCCGTTCCTTTCATATTACAAGTGTATTGAATTTCTAAGCCTTTGCATCTTTAACAGTGTCTCTTTGTGATAGAGATGCGTGGTATATTTTAAATACCACTTTAAAACTCTCAGGAGTTATTGAGATTTCTATTACAATAGACGGTGTTGCCTCAGTGATGATGAGTTTTACAGTAAATATTTAATGGCAAATTTAGTCCTAAGAAATAATACTTCAGAACATAATAGCTCTGTACCAAACCCCTGTGAGTCCCCTTGCTGTCTACACACGTAGCGACCTTCTAACGCACAAGTGCACTTGGCACTTGACTAACACTCAGCGTTGATTCAGTAGTACAGGGCTTTTGAGCTGCGGTCCTCGAGGGCCGTTCTCCAGCACAGTTTACTTCCAACTCTAATCAAACACCTGCCTGTAATTTTCCAGCAATCCTGAACGAGGAGGTCTTTATAACACCTGGAGAAAGTTAAATATTAGCATTTTCTTTCAACTCAATGGTGTGAGACCTCGCAGAACAGAACTCTGCAAACTGGTGAGTTATTACACTTCCACACTTTATTGAGCCAGTCACCTGAGCTGTGAATGCCATGTGACTCTACACTGTAAAACATTTTTTTTTAAGTTAAAGATTATTGGAGTATGTTTACAATAAATTACTATTTCATTTTTTTTGTAAATGAAAATTTCATGTTTAGTTACTTGCCATTTTTTTATAATCTGGAAATTTAGTAGCAACTTCTGAGTTTTTTGTTGTTGCTGTTGTTTTGTCCAGTGTATGAGTTATGAATCGCAGGAAAATTTCATCATGGCACTAAAATTTTTCATATAAATGTTAACTGAAATGCAACTAAATTTAACGTTAACATTTTTTTTTTGCTAATCAAAATATAAATATTACATTAAAAATGGAACTAAATAAAAATGTTAAATAAAGGTAAAATTAAACCTAAAAAAATAAAGCTAATTAAAAAATACTATATAAAACTATAATAGTATAAAATAGCACTACTGTAAAGTCAAAGAGTTGAAAAAGACGGTAATCTATTTTACTCTTAAAGCCCCGTTCACACCAAGAACGATAACTATAAAGATAACGATAAAGATATAGTTCTAAAAATCGTTCTTCATATTAAAGAATAGCAGAGTCCACACCACGACTATAACGATAAAGACAAAGAGAAACGATATCGTTGGAATCCCTTTCAAAACGATTTTTCTCCAGCTGATGAACGATAAAAAATTGACAGCCAATCAGAATCCATCCTGCTGTAACGAGCTCGAGAATTTAAAGCGGCAGACGCTTGTGTGCTTAGAATAAACAGACGATATTGTTCGCTGGTGTGGACGCTAAAGGCCCGTTCACACCAAGCACGATAACGATAACGATATAGTTCTAAAAATCGTTCTCAATATTAAAGAATAGCATAGTTCACACCACAACTATAACGATAACGATACAGTGGAACAATATCGTTGTGATCACTTTCAAAACGATTTTTTTCCAGCTGATGAACGATAAAACACTGACAGCCAATCAGAATCCATCCTGCTCTAACGAGCTCAAGAATTTAAAGCGGCAGACGCGCGTGCGCTTAGAATAAACAGACGATATCGTTCGCTGGTGTGGACGCTAATATCCTTATCTTTATCGTTATCGTGCTTGGTGTGAACTGGCCTTAATATCGTTATCTTTATAGTTATCGTTATCGGTGTGAACGGGGCTTAAGAGTCAGACACCGGAATTAAATATTTACAATTTAAAACAAAACAAAAAGCAATACAAAACCATTCAATGACCATAAAAGGAAAAAGAAACGGTTTGGAGTTAACTAACCAGCAAAACCTTTAACTCTCTTGATCCTGAAGACTTGAATAGTTGAATAGCACTGTATTTCAGTTTTTTCTTTAGAAATGGATTGGGTAAACTTCTTCTATAGTGGTGAACAGAAACTAAATATTGTTGCATACCAATTTGCATTACCACAATTCACAATACCAATTCTATGATTTTCCAAGGGAGGGAAAAAAAAGAGGAAATAAACAATGTGGTAACTCGTCATCACAGTGTAAAAGGGTCCCTATACACAAAAGCGATACAACCGGAATGAGCAGGAAAACAGAATCAGGAAGTGATGTAAGTCAAACTCAAATTCACATCGCCCACATAAGCATGTGTGTCAATGGCTACGAGCCACAACTTTGAATACTTCCTTACAATTGGACCACAATGAGGTATATTAAAAAGCCAGCATCATTTTGTTGCTTTCTGTTTGGAGCACCACCATTTTACCCAGGCATAAACCCAGCGAGACACTTTTACAGCCCGGCTTCCTATTTACTTCCTAGTCTCTCCTCCCCAGCCCAATTCAGTTTTGACAACAATACAGTAGCAGTGAGCTCTCTTCCTCTGAAGAAATGACTCACTCTCATGTGTCCCCAGGGGCCGATGGAAGCAGCAGTCATGCAGCCACCCTCACACTGCAGCTCCGCTCTTCTCTGAGAGCCAGACATGTTTCTTCCCAGCTATAGTCATTCATATCAGTCCGCCAAATCACTGCTCACTGTCAGCTCCTCTGGTAAAGCACTCACAATAGCTTAAGATTTTGTTATTTTTACGATATCTGGTCAGGGGTTCTTCCTGTTACTGCTGTGTCAGGCAACCTGGAAAAAAATCTTTCTTTTTAGACTCAGTAGGAGTAGTCTATCATTTTATAATTTTTAGCATACTAATTTAACTTCACTAATTTATGTCATGTTTGTATTGCTTATTTAAACAAACAAACAAATAAGTAAATAAATAAATAAATAAGAATAAACACTAAAATCGTGTTAGAATAATGCAAACATATTTAAAATATATATATTTCCATTAATGTGGTTTTCTTTCTTTCTTTCTTTCTTTCTTTCTTTCTTTCTTTCTTTCTTTCTAGATCTATCTATCTACATAATTATTTTTATTCCTCATTTTATTCCTCTAAAATACTAAAAATAGCTAAAATAACAAACTTATTAAATTAAAAATAATAAATAAATGCAATACTATATAGACAATTAAAAGTAATAATAATAATAAAGACAAAAAACACAACACACTTATTTAAAAATGTACCTAAAATTAAAGTGAAAAAAGAAAATATAAAAATAAAATCTAATTCAAAATATTAACAAAACCTATAACAGTATACCAATGATTATAAAAATAATACTGCTCATAACATTTACCCTAAACCCTCACACAAGCCTTTCTGCAATTGTTCAATTAAAAAAGTGAACTAATTTATTTCACGTTTGTATTGCTTATTTAAACAAACAAACAAACAAACACATAAATAAATAAATAAAAAGTGTATGTTTATTTAGCCCTTTTAGGGACTGCTAGCTTGTCCATGCAATGTGCTGTAAGTGATTTTAGGTTTTACTGTCCTTTAGCTAAACATCTCAATGTAGAATCTGACACACATTCAATGATATTGCCATTAAAAATACTTATTTTAATTTGCATCTAAGTTTCTCTGCTGGGAAAAAAAAACGTAGCTGTGCGTTTCAATGCTCAAAAATGTCAATCAAAAACAGTGCAGTGCATGGACTGAAGTAAGAACATCAATAAACTGTATGTACGATTGAGCAAAATCATCCAACTAATGGCTCTACATGTCAGACGTTATGGTGGCCATCAACAGAAGACAGATCAATGTATCCACAAAAGACAGGAAACACACAGACAAGCTAAAGAGCCACCAGCATTCAGCATTGGCACAGCACTGTCTGTAATTTTCAAGAAATGAAATAAGTATGCAAATCACACATGCACACGTGAAAGCCCGAAAAATACTTTTATTGTTGGTGATGACATAATAGGCTTTAGCCTTTTGTAATATCCAGGCTTCTTGTTTTCGACAGCATTGATTTTTTTTCAGAATGGCTTCTCACCAAGGGACGTGTGGAATGGATGGCAATAAGAGGTAATGAGAGACCAAAGGAGGCCAGAAACAGAGCAGGACTGAAATAGACTAATTTCTCCACAGTTACTGGATGGGAAGGCCGTTTCTACACCAGAAATGTTCATTAAGGAAAGTATAGCGATTGAGTGCAGAGGAATCGTGTCTTCGTTTAGTATTCACAGGTTTATGGTGGACATTTCTGAATGCTTTTAGGGACTAAAAGAATTATTACACGTGCATCACCAAATGCAAATTACATTGTTGTAGTGATTATTTTGTCAGCTGGTGAACACTGTACAGGAATTCTTAAATTATTAATGTATCATTAAAAAAGATATTCTGAGACATTGAAAGACGTCAAAAACATGCAAACCACTTACAGTATAAATGGTTTATTTATTAAATATAAAAATACACATGCACACACAGTAGTAGTATAATAAATATACTACTATATAATTAATCACACACACACACACACACACACACACACACAGTAGTAACTATATATATATATAGTAACCATATAGAATACTATTCTTTTTGTTTGTTTGTTTTTGTTTTGGGGCTACAGAAAAAAAAAACACTCAAGACTGTTTAGTAGCATAACACTCTAAATCACAAGCTTATTAAATTTAATACAAATCTGGAAACAAATCAGTTTTGAAATATCTTATTAAAGTCAAGAGTTAACAAAATGGCCGTGTTAAATAATGGCGCAAACGGCAGTAATTTGACGAGCGCAAACGCTAGTAAATTACGTTGCATGATTCACTCGAATACTCTCCTCCCATAACTTTTGCGTTTGAAACAGAAACTCCTACAAATGCATATTCGATAAGTTCAGGCGCAAAAATAACTGTGTCCACGCCTTTTTAGCATTAATTCTTCACTGCGCGTCTTTAGTAAAACCTGGCAGTACAAATTTTATGCCAAAAGATGGTTTGCGCTGGCGCAAGCTGCCCGTAAAACTGGCCCTAAATAAGCACATGGGTAAAATCATGAAAAGTACATAACTCGCTCAAAGGGAACATTCAATTGGGTCTCATATTGATTGCTGGCAAGATGAAATTGTCACTTTTTTTTGCCACACTGAGTTTAAAAAGAACATAAATAGCCCTATGTAGATCCTATACAAAGTCACCAGTGTACACAGCAATTATAGATACAAAGTAATGAATAATGTGGAATTCAGTCTAAAATGTGTTTAACAGTGATACAACACTGCCCACAATCCTGTCAATTCTAAAATGTTCAATCAAACAGTGGCTAATTAACCGTGTCTTACCAACTACTGCTCACAGGAGAGAGTCCAAGATTAGTGAAATTATTGATTCCATTGGCATAAGATTGTTATTCCTAAAAGCAAGGAAGCAGAAAATGGCAAAATACGGTCAGTTAAGCAAAGAAAAGTACAGCCTGTAAAACAAACTGACATTCAAGCAAATCAATTCTGACCTTAAAATGAACACAATGAAAAGAAGTGAAATTTGTCTTTACTTTTCCTTAAAAACAAGCTCAGCTAATGAACCTAGGAGCAGAAATGATGCCAGCATTTCTAAATCCAGCTGTTTAAAAGAGTGCAATGCTATAATGTGTTCTCTCTCTTGTGTTCTCACTCTTAAACATAGGTTCTGTATTGACATTGATGGTTCAATGAAGAACCATTATCATCCATGGAACATATTAATTCCGCAAAAAGGTTCTTTATAGTGGAAAAATGTTCTTTAGATTAGTAAAATGAAAATTCGTTATTTTAAAGGAATAGTTCACCCAAAAATTTTCATTTGCAGAAAATGTACTCACTCTCAGGCCATCCAAGATGTAGATGAGTTTGTTTCTTCATGAGAAAAGGTTTGGAAAAATTCAGCATTCCATCACTTGCTCACCAAAGGATCCTCTGCAGTGAATGGGTGCCGTCAGAATGAGAGCCCAAACAGCTGATAAAAGCATCATAATAATCCACAAGCAATCCAGACCACTCCAGTCCATCAGTTAACATATTGTGAAGTGAAAAACTGCATGTTAATGTAAAAAAAAAAATATAATACATATTTAAAGCGTTTTTAACATCAAACTGTTGCTTTCATGCTAAAATATGACTCCTCTATCCATAATAGTGCTTTTTGCTATTTTTTTTCTTCAGTGAAAAAGTTAATTAACAATATAATTAATTGATAGACTGAAGTGGATTATTAAGATGTTTTTATCAGCTGTTTGGACTCTCATTCTGATGGCACCCATTCACTGCAGAGGATCCATTGGTGATGTATGTGAGCAAGTGATGTAATGCTACATTTCTAAAAAAAAATAATAATAATGATAATCTGTTCAGATGAAGAAACTTATCTACATCTTAGATGGCTTTAGGGTGAGTACATTTTCAGCAAATCTTCATTTTGGGGTGAACTGTTCTTTTAAGAAAGGTTATTTGATGAAAAACCCCTTTGGGGAGCTTTATTTTTAAGAGTGTACTTCAATATCTTGAGGAGTATTTCCTTGCCACCGTCGTATTTGGCTTGGTTATTGCAGGGTTTGTTACAGCACTACTCTTTTTAAAGCTATACACTGTGAAAAACACTTTATAAATAAATTGAAGTGAAACTAAATTGGGTGTTCTGAGAGGTTTGTGTCATGCCTCTATGCGAATGCTAGGTGTTTGCCAAAGTCAAAAAACAAGCCCACCTACAAGTTTCCATGATATTCTGCTCTCTATTCATGTAAATCTATTGGATTTCTTTACTCCACAAGCTTATTATAAATCATAAATCATGAAAATCTGATTACGGAAAATGAATACATAATAGCACACATGGGTTTTACAACAAACCCGTCATCTGTACAAAAGTAGTGATTCTTGCCTTAGCAAGCACCACTAAATATATTTCTCTAATGACCTGACCGGTCCAGTCTCCAGACCTCAATCTCACACAGCTTGTTTAGGTCAAACTGAACAGAAAAAAAAAATCCTCCTGCAAGGATTGCTTCAGAAAAGGAAAACATTGCACTTATACTCCGTACATTATTTTGTCACAATATTTTTTTATGTTCAGTTGCATGAAGAAAATCACATCCCATAACGTGTTTTGAATAACTTTGCGTTTATGGTAAATGTCAACATATTGAGATAAATCTAATTTGCATAGCATTCCACCTGCTTCATATCTGCATGTTTCTACCTATGGATCTGCTACAGAGTATTCATAATCTTATACTTTCATTGTTTTCAGTGTTGTGGTCTTATTTTATTTTGACTCCTTTTAGAATTATGAATAATTGTGTGTCTCCGCCTTCTCCAAAGTCACGATCCAATCATTTTCTGTGAATGTTAATCAGCATCGTTGCCAGATGTTGGCACACAATACTGTTGAATAATCTAAAAGCATTCTGAAATAGGAAACGACATGAAAAACATTAAATGCATTTTATTCTAGCTTTGTTTCTTTGCTGCTGTTAAATAATTTAAAACAAATGACAGCCTGAACTGGGTATATTTAAATCAGTGATATGTTTTGATATGACTAATTAACAAAGACGTATACTTTTTATTGAACAAAAGTCGTCAAAGACACACTTCAATTATAGAGAATGACAGTCATTCTTCTTTGCAGGAGAAAAATAGAAGGAAGAAATCATTGAAAAATCATAATATATATATATTTTTTTCTATAATCAAAAGAAAAAAGACTTAAAAGTAAGCATATTTGTCACATACTTATTTTATGGTGCAGATGCTGCATGAACATTTTTCAAAAATTCTCCTTTTGTCTTTTTCAGAAAAAAAATGACTGACATGAGTATGCGTAAATCATGACCAAAGTCTCATTCTTTCATGAAGTATTCTTTTAATTTTGAGCCAACTGACTTTTCTTAACTCCCTGAAGGGCTATTGCACTGTCACATCTTGATAAGCTGGCATCATTTCAGACACCGATGAGTAAAACATTGCGGTCACATCACGTTGTACTTTCTCTCTAATGGGAAGAGAGGAGACATGCCAAAGTGAACCTCGCAAATGGAGCAGATGCGCGCCACACCAGGGCTACTCGCATTTCAAATAGCCCGCACAATCGATGCAATCTGTGTGGTATAATCGGTCACATTGTCGTGACTGGCAGGGGATGCCACCAAAAGGTGATGTGGGTGATGAGTGAAAATGAGAGATGGGAAGAGAGAACATGTAGATGATG
>NW_015506235.1:88722-105880 GCF_001515645.1 Sinocyclocheilus grahami | reverse complement strand
GGGGGGGGGGGGGGGGGTATCATACTCTGAGTCACATGCAGGTCAAGCTAAAATCTCATGCTTTAGAGCTAATACACAGGAGATGTGGTGACCATTAATCTATACACTTATGATTCTACACTAATACTGTTAGTGACCTATGGCTAATATGTATAATTACTAACTTTAAACCTTTGACTTTAAACATCAATACATTTTATTGTATTTATTTTTTTTGAACAGAAAGGCATATTAGGCCTACTTAAATTATTATTTTCTTTTTTTTAATTTTAAATATTTTTATAACTGCAAGATATGCTTATACTAATTAGTAAATTAAGAGTAAATGAATATATCATTTTACATTGTTACACCAGTAGGTGGCAACAGTGGCTTCCTTTATGATTTTAAGATTGAGTGAATGAATCATTCATTCAACTGATTCATTCAAAAAAAGCTGATTCATTCAGGAACAAGCCAATGCCTTGATGAATGAGTCATTGAATCGATCACTCAATCGATTTCTTCCAAAAATACTAATTAATTCAAGAAGGAACAAAACACAACTGCACACGTTCCTATACAACACGTAGTACGCATTCGCATGACGTCACCGCTATCACAAATTTGCACTTACGTATTTTACACATGATAATGGTTTCGTTTTCAAAAACCTGAACTTTGAAACCCATTCCCAAACCCAGGCTCTCAAAACACTGTTGTTGTGTAGATGAATGGCCAAAACACATAAAAAATGTTTTCCAATTTTAGCTGGAAATTGTGTTGTGTAAATGCCTTCTCAGTAATTTCCCAAGCCATTGTTACAAGTTCTACCACTGCTTTTCCGTTGTTCCAATTTATACATGCATTAAAGGATATAAGACAAGTATATAAAACAAATCCTGATAATATACTCACCCCCATGTCATCCAAGATGTTCATGTCTTTCTTTCTTTAGTCTTTTTGCACTCTTAAAAACCAAGGTTCTTTATTGACGTCAATAGTGTTTTAGAACGCCATGTCAAGTTAAAAGAAGTTAAACTTTAAACCTTGCAGCTTTTTCCATGTCATTTTTTTCATTGCCCGTAGGGGAGGTCTGTTCCCTGCGTTTTTGCTTACAAGCTGTCGTTGCTAGTTGTCTTGCTGCTTTTCAAACAGGCAGTAAAAACTGTGTGATTTTTTTCCAAGGGAAGTCTGGTGCTTACAGTGACACAAGTCCTTTAAACAGTTTAAACATTTATTTCCTGTCATGTACAAACTGCCAGCAGTCGCTTCCTCAGAACAGATTCAGCACGGGACGTCATGCTGAGATGCTCTACTGTAGGCCTTTGAACACACCTTTGGACTTGTTAGCATATTTTTGCTGTTTGAATAATCTATAGCATATTACAGTGCAGTGTTTTCATCTCAGTTGGAAGTTTGATTATGATACAATTCGCCGTGCAATCGATACACCCCCTGCGGGTAAAGACTGTTCACCTCTCGAGTGCCAGGCTGGTGAGCATTTGTTGCACATCTCATTTCTGTCTTAATAACATTATCACCAAAGACGTAATGACAACATTAACTGTGCTCTCCAAAGTTAACAGCCGCCAGCAACATAAGTTAATTACTTGTTTGTCTCTCACTTGTATTCGTTCTGAAACGCAAGTCTGTCTTATTTCGCCAAAAGGGATTATTTTGTAGTTTTATTTTTTTGATGTTGTTTTCTTCCCCCTCCTCAGTCACACAAAAAGCCTAATTATATGTCCTAATGCACTCATTCCAGTTCCCCGTTATCTAACTTCCATCATATACCGAAGCAACTGAAGCAAACATACTTCATATTAGAAAGCGTGTTATTCAATTTCATGATCAGATAGATCTCCATTGTTTCTAGCATGTCAAGTCTAACAGGTTGAAATTAAGATGCAAAATGGAGTCAAACCAGCAATGCGTTTCATTTGAGTAATTTAAGGAAAGGCCTGCCTGTTGTGCATGATGATGGACATGAAACATAACGTTAACTCATACTGTACTGTTTTGATGTGATTAGGATTTATTGTGAATGCTTATATCATTATGCTAGAACCGGCGTTTCGTTTAAGTGGATTGAAGAAGAAGGACAAAGCCCGCTGCGTGCCACTTGGTATGCCATGTAACAGATCTTGATGTAGTGTAGAGGGTAGCATGTTTTCAATGCCACTGCCGATGCGTCGTGATCCTTTGTGTTTGCAGCAGCATATTTTGACTTGGAATAAGATTCAGTTGGGATGACCGTGACCTCTCTGCTTGTCCTCCAAGAGGTCTTCTTCAGCATCTGCATCATTACACCTCTTGGCAAACCTGATAACAGAGCCCTTCATGTGAAATTCACTTCAGTCACGAAGCACTTCAAACCCACTTCACTTGTATTGTTATTGTAAACACTTCTTCTGTTTCATTGAACACCCCTGATTTTGTTCTCACTGAATGGTCCAGTAAAGGCCTGCAGGTACATAAATACTCGTTTGTTCGGTAGCCTCCATTATATATTCTACTGTAAAGTGCAAAAAAAATTCATTTGTGTTTTACCTTTGTGTATATGTTACAGTTACTGTACATGCATAATAGTGTTGTTTGTTTAAAATAAATAAATAAATAAACTTTGGACTTTGATGCTGATTGAATGTCAATGTATAATGTCAACATATATCAGGCACTAAAATTACTAACTGGAAATAAATAAAAACTAATACAAAATCTAATATAAATGACAAAAGTACATTACAAAATTTACGTTACACAAATGTACTTTAAACATTTACAAAATATATAAAATAAAATATAATAAAAACTATAATAGTGTAAAAATTGTGCTAAAATGCACACGCACACTCGTGCGCACACACACAATAAGAAATTATTCTCATGTAGCAAATCATCATATTATAATGGTTTCTAAAGGATCATGTGACACTGAAGACTGGAGAAATGATGCTGAAAATCCAGCTTTGTATCATAAATAAATCACAAACAAACAAACACACACACACACACACGTCTGGTTTGCTATCCTTGTTGGGACTCTCCATAGGCGTAATGCTTTTTCTACTGTACAGACCGTGTATTCTATCGCCCTACACCTAAACCTACCCCTTACAGGAAACTTTCTGCATTTTTAGATTTTCCAAAAACTTCATTCTGTGTGATTTATTAGCTTGTTTACCCGTGGGGACCTTCAATTTCCCCATGAATCTGTGTGTATTCAGGTTTAAGTCCCCACCAGAATAGAAAAACAGATACACACATCCGCACACACACATAGATATTTAAAATTGTTAGAATATTTTACAATATTACTGCTTTTGCTGTATTCTTGATTAAATAAATGCAGCTTTGATGAGCAAACGTGTTTTTTTTTTAAAAATACAGATAAAATAACTTTGAAAATTTTGAATCATAGTATTTCAGATTATTACGGTTTTACTGTATTTTTGATTAAATAAAAGCAGTCTTGTGATAATAATAAACTTCTTGGACTGTAATTACTTTTTTATTTCTTTTTTAATTAAATGATCTCATTTTGAAAATTCTTCTTTGACCAACATTGATAGGACATTATGTATTCAAAAACTGATATGCAAAAATGTATGTACTGGATTCTGTTGTTCTTGCATCAAAATAACCAGTGGTCAATGCATCTAATTAAGGTGTTGTGCTGTTAGCTATTTGTGCTCAGACGTCAGACGAACACTGACTGTCATGACAACGGTGGCTCTAATGCACCATTTTATTTAAGCACAAAGCCTGTTCTATTGCTGCTTTGCAAGCACTACTATTTTCTTCAGGAAATGCACATATAGTTTCGTGTTTAACCCTCTGGGATCTGAGGATGTTTTGGGGCCCTGGTGATGTTTTGACATGCCCTGACATTTGTGCATTTTTCATTTGCTTGTACAAATATAAATGGCTAAAGTCTGATTACACTGTAATCAGCACAAACTGGACAACAATAACATGTGAGCATCATATATGTACAAGTTTGTATTTTGGAGAAAATAACAGTTATGCATGGTTATTGAAAACAAACAAAAAGGCCATTAAATACATTCAAAACATTAGTCCACAAGACTTTTGAGAACTGGATCTTGTAGCATATAGTTTTTGCTTCAAAATGATGTGAAAAGCATCCTGCTCACTCATTCAGAGAAAACAATATATTGATTTTAAGCACTTTTTGAACAATTTTAATTACCATTGCATATGAAATGAGTATAAATTAATTTATCTTGCTTTGAAAAGTCGACAAACCAGTCGTTATTTAATACAAACGACGGATCCAGTGGCATAACTAAAACCTAAGCTCCAACAAAAAGCAATATTTGGGTGCAAAAGTTCTCCATCAGTTGATCCTGTGAATATTAACTGTATTGATCGTCCACTGGAAGTGAGTTATGCTTCAAATGTTTGTTCTAGTGGCAGATCAATACATGCTTGTGTTGTTCATAAGCATATGCTTCAATTACTTATGCATTTTTAATCTCACTCCTTGCTGTGTTCTTACTCTCCTGTAAACTGCCATATCAAAATCAGTCATCTGGTTTTTAATTAGGGGAAAGTTCTTCAGTGCAACTTGCAGGAGTGAATACAAGAGGCACGTTAGACACTCATTCTCTCCTGGGTGGCTGTTGATTGGCAGCAGAAGAGAAACTAATTGCACGGTTTCCCTCAGCACAACCACCATTAAACAAAATGTTCAACAGACTTTTCTTGCTCTGGACTAAATACAACCTCGTAATGAGATGCAAAAGAGGGAGGACAATGATGCAGCATAACATCCTCAGTGGAGGAGGCATGCAGAGGGGAATTTAAGCACAGCATTTAATAATGCTGGACAACTTTCAGATTTTAATATCGTGCTTTATTTGCTGATATGGTAAGGCTATTCAGTCTTGTCTGGTGTGAAATTATTATAATCCATTGTTAGCAGTGATCACAAGTCCAACTAGTTGAGTTCCACACACATATACGGATAAAGGCTGAAGAACAACAAGGGTAGGGTATGGCATTGAAACAATTTTTTATTTTTTTTAATAACTCAGTCTTTAAAGGAATAGTTCCCCCTCACATGGATCCAAACCTGTAAAAATGTCCAAACAAAGAATGTGAATGGATTAACAAATAGCAAAACAATTTAACATTAATTTACCTTGTGTATGTAGATGAGTTTGTTTCATCATTGTAACAGATTTGGAGAAATGTAGCATTACATCACTTGCTTACCAATGGATCTGCAGTGCATGGGTGTCCCGTCAGAATGAGAGTCCAAACAGCTGATAAAAACATCACAATAATCCACACCACTCCAGTCCATCAATTAATGTTTTTTGAAGTGAAAAGCTGTGTTTGTAAGAAACAAATCCATCAAGACATTTTAACTTTAAACATCCCTTCTTGTCCTCTAACATTAAAATCCACTAACATAACTGGGTATTGTCTGCACTTGTAAATGGTGCATATTTCTCTCCTGATTAATCTTTTCACTACTATTGTTATGTTTTTATCAGCTGTTTGGACTCTTATTCTGACGGCACCCATTCACTGCAAAGGCTCTATTGGTGAGCAAGTGATGCAATGAGAAGTTAACTATTCCTTTAAGCAACTAGGTTGAAGTCATAGCATAGCCATTTTTTTTTTCTCAATTTTCACATCTGCATGTTTGATTAATTACAAGAACGCATTTGGAATGATTGACATCTAACCTGATGCGGTCCAAAAGTCTGAAACCACTAGTTTTCACATTTTTGTAAAGATTAGCATAATATTGAATAATTAGCATTGCATTTCATAAGCAAACCTCCTTTTGTTGTATTGACGGCAGCACTGGAGACGACATGAACAAAACCTGACGATCACGTTCACCAGCCTGATTTCAAAATTCACCAAAGAGCATACTCTTCTTTAATGGAAGCAATGTCACATAACATTTCACAATTCATTGGGTCCAGTATTGTTCCAGAAACCAGTGCAAGGACAAAAGCACATCATCAAAATATCTTGTTTTGCATTCCACAGAAGAACAAAAGTCATACAGTTTCAGAGAAAAAGGGTGAATAAATTGTGACAATTGTTTTTTAATGATTTTATTTTTCAGGATTAAATTAGACTTTAAATCACAGTTTGTTATGGACTTAGAAATCAAGAATATTGCCAACTCGAGTTTAAATGCCATTAATTGACACATCATGACCGTATATATATATATATATATACACATATACACAAGTAGAAATTCAGTATGTAAATATAATTATCTGTTTGTATACACTGTATATGCTGTATATGTAAACAGATTTGTGTTCTAAATGCTTTTTTCACAGATTTTGTACAATTCAGCGTCTACACAAATGTATGCACTTCATCACCCTGTGATTTAGATGTGTTGTTGAATATCATAGCCATGTTGCATACAGCGACAGATTATAGAATCACGACCACCATTAAACACAGTTGAGATTTGCTTCTCTTGAAAGCAAAAGTCTGTCAAATATTCTTGATTTGAACATATTTTGGGAGTTGTCTGTGTCTTATCTTGATGTACAACATCTTACATGAACAACTGTTGCTCTGAAGTTGTTAGTTCACGTAAATCCAAGGCAGCAAAACTGGGCAATGGTGGGCACTGAGCAGCAGAACAGCATGAAGGCAAGACTGGAACACACAGAACTTTTGAGCCTGCAGAGCTGGTTATTAATTTACAACTCAGGGTGACAGCAGAGGAGGACTGATGATGAAACAATTACAATAATCACAGCTCACACAGTCTACAGTAGATGGCATCCACCACAAGTTACAACAACATCAACAGAGCCGACGTTTGAGGATATATGGCAGTAACAGGAACCTTGGATTACTTCTTCAGATTTGGTACTTGAAATCCAGTCTGTAAATATTTATATTTAAATATATCTATACATATTTTTTTTTTTATTAAGACAGCCACAGTACAGTACAGTCAGGCCTCCATAGGCTGTAAAAAAAAATCAAGGAAAAGGGGAAAATGTGATATTTATATTGTGATATAAACTGTGAGATGCAGTCACAATATTTTATTATTATTATTGTTTTATGTTTATTTTTTTAGAAAATTGGCCACCATAGAATGAACGAACAAACAAACAAATAAATAAATATGGAAAGCGACACAGTCAAGAAAATAAAAAAAATATGAAATGAGGTTAATAAAAATAAGAAATGGAGCTCATATTTTTTAAAGATAAAAATTGCATTTTTGATATGATAATGATTTTGATATATAAAGTCACAATGTCAAAAAGTCAGTTTTATTTAACTTAATAGTGATGATTTGATAGATAACACTATCAAATATGGACATTCTTCAGTTTTTTTTCTATACAACAAAACACACTAAGATACAGAGTTTTGTGAGTTCACAACAGTCAGGCCTCCATAGGCTGTAAAAAAAAATCAAGGAAAAGGGGAAAATGTGATATTTATATTGTGATATAAACTGTGAGATGCAGTCACAATATTTTATTATTATTATTGTTTTATGTTTATTTTTTTAGAAAATTGGCCACCATAGAATGAACGAACAAACAAACAAATAAATAAATATGGAAAGCGACACAGTCAAGAAAATAAAAAAAATATGAAATGAGGTTAATAAAAATAAGAAATGGAGCTCATATTTTTTAAAGATAAAAATTGCATTTTTGATATGATAATGATTTTGATATATAAAGTCACAATGTCAAAAAGTCAGTTTTATTTAACTTAATAGTGATGATTTGATAGATAACACTATCAAATATGGACATTCTTCAGTTTTTTTTCTATACAACAAAACACACTAAGATACAGAGTTCTGTGAGTTCACAGTCAGTGCCGATCCTAGACTTCTGGGGGCCCTAGACTTCTGGGGGCCCAACGCAAAACTGTGTCGGCGTGGGAATGAGTGGTTATGAACGAATGAATGAAACGCATTTGTCCGTGTTTCACTCCGTCTCGAATCGCGCTCACCGAAAGCACTTGAGAAGCATCCGCGGCTCGGTACGCTTTCAACACGTTTTTTTTGTCTCGGGTAAGACTGTACGACATTCACATTACATGATTTGACTGATTTTTACGTAGAAAGGGCGACAGCGCACCGCATTAAAATAAATTATCATTCATGTTTTCATGACCGCTGGCCAAATTCAAAAACAAAACTAAAATTAAATAATCTTTGAGAGCAAAGGGGGCCCCCTGGTGTTTCGGGGGCTCTACGCAGCTTGCGTATTTTGCGTATAGGGAGGATCGGCTCTGCTGACAGTACATTAAACAAATAGAAAGACCATTTATCACTGGTAAATCAATGGACGATCAATTCCCAGCCGCTTGCATTTATACTTTGCATGTGCTTTTGTATTTTTAATAACTTTGGAGGCTATTCTGTGCTGCTGATTCACAAACCTGAGAGGTTTGATAGGCTGACACACTCACAGTAAGGATGGATGGTGTTTGTGTCTGGGACTATCAAACGAGCCCCAGTCCACGTCTCCATAAATCTAGAAACTCTCAGTAATAAATGCTTGTTGCACACAAACGTTTCAAAGGTGTCGGTCTTTGATTGAAAGCCTGACGCGCTGCCAGAGTTGCGGGGAAGCCATGCAAATGAAAAAACGCCCGCTGAGCGTCTGAAGCGCTTGTCTTAGAAAAATGTCACGTGGTGTCATGAATAATGATGAGACAGCTTGATCATACAATAATACCATGAGGACTCGTGAATAATTATGAGACACTGCATTACACTCACTGTAGTGCATGAAAACGTCACATCATGTCACGCTGCCTCAATGATTTTACTTCTGAAACACTCAATGTTTAATGATTTATGCTAATGTCCATCATACAATTCCATCATAAAAGTTTGTGGTCAATATGTTTTTTTTTTTTTTTTTTAAACAAGTCTCTTATGCTGCATTTATCTGATCCAATAACAAACAGCAATATGGTGAAATATTTGTACAATTTAAAACTAGATAGTAAAGTTAATTTTGATGCTGGCTTTTAGCACATTGCTAACATGTTTTAGCATGTTGTTAACATGTTTTACTACAAGTTGCTAACATGTTTTAGCAAGTTGCCTGAATTTTTAATGTGGTGCTAGCATGATATAACATGTTTTAGCACATGACTTGTATGTTGTTAACATGTTGCTAGCTTTATATAACATATTTTTACATGTCACTATCATGCTGTTAGCATTTTTTGCACATTGTTAGCACATTTTAATATTTCATTTTGTCACTAGCATGTTGTTAGCATGTTTAGTGCTTTCATGTTTTTAAATAATGTTGCTAGCATTATTTAACATGTTTTAACACATCACTAGCATGTACATGTTTTAGCACGTTTATAGCATGACTTAACGTTTTAACATGTCCCTAGCATGTTGCTAGCATGTTTTAACCCTAACTAGCATGTTGTTACATGTTTTAGCATATCGCTACCATGTTTCAACACATTTCTAAAATGTTACAAGCATGATTTAACATGTTTTAGCACATCACTTGCTTGTTTTAGCATGTTAACAGCATGACTTAACATTTTAACATGTCCCTAACATGTTGCTAGAATGTTTTAACACGTCACTAGCATGTTGTTACATATTTTAGCATGTTTTTTATCATGATCTAACATTTTAACACTACCTTAGCATGTCGCTAGCATGTTTAGTAAATTGCTACCATGTTTTAGCGCAGTGCTTACATGTTGCAAGCATGATTTAACATGTTTAGCACATCACCAGCTTGTTTCAACATGTTTATACCATTACTTAACGTTTTAACACATCCCTAACATGTTGCTAGCATGTTTTAACACTAACTAGCATGTTGTTACATGTTTCAGCACATCGCTACCATGTTTCAACACATTGCTTAAGTGTTGCAAGCAAGATTTAACATGTTTAGCACATCACCAGCTTGTTTTAACGTTTATATAATCACACATTTTAACACATCACTAGCATGTTACTAGCATGTTTTAACATTTTATCACGTCACTAGCATGTTCTATCATGTTTATAGCATGTCTTAAGTCACCAGTGTGTTTTTGCACTCTTCTTCAGATTCGTTGATCAATAGAAAGTTCAAAAGAACATTTATTTGAAAAAGAAAAAAATATTTGTCTCATTATAAAAGTACTTACTGTCACTTTTGATCATTTAAGTATAATAAAGTATATATATTTTTTTACTTACTTACTGACCCCAAACTTTTGAACAGTAGTTTCTATTAGAAGATCTGAAAGCGTGTTCACACTTTAAAAACCAAAACTGTGGCCCCTGAGCTACATCATATCAGCGTCCCTTCCTTGAACTGTAGCCTATATAACACATCACTAGCATGTTACTAGCATGTTTTAACATTTTATCACGTCACTAGCATGTTCTATCATGTTTATAGCATGTCTTAAGTCACCAGTGTGTTTTTGCACTCTTCTTCAGATTCGTTGATCAATAGAAAGTTCAAAAGAACATTTATTTGAAAAAGAAAAAAATATTTGTCTCATTATAAAAGTACTTACTGTCACTTTTGATCATTTATTTAAGTATAATAAAGTATATATTTTTTTTTACTTACTTACTGACCCCAAACTTTTGAACAGTAGTTTCTATTAGAAGATCTGAAAGCGTGTTCACACTTTAAAAACCAAAACTGTGGCCCCTGAGCTACATCATATCAGCGTCCCTTCCTTGAACTGTAGCCTATATTTTTTTTTTAGCTATAAGAGGGAAAAAAAAAGATTTAAAGAGGTGAGAGCTTGGTGGACAGAAGAGCTGAGGAGAGTGGCAGATCAAGGAAAGGTGCTTCTAAGAGTCCGGTGAGAGTGGTGAAAAGATTTCAGAAGTGACCACATTTACAGATACTTCAAAATGCATTAATTCAAAATAAGCCCTCAAAGTAGGTATGAGTTCATGGCCACTTTGAATTAACAAACATATCTGGGCCTAAACTTATTCAATAGGAATGAATACATATACTTAATAGTACTGATGGGCAGTCTTAGTTCTGTAAATTGATTCTTTTGAACAGTTCATTTCAATGAAGCGGTTAAAAATGATTCAGCAATTTTTTTGATCAACACTTACATCATCATGTGGACCTTGATATTCTACAATTACATCGTATAACACGCTATAAAATACTCCAATAACGTTGCAAATATTGCTGTTTATTGATGCATGGCTGTTTAACTTTTATGAATAAGGGTGTTGTAATTTTATGTGTCCCTGTTCAGTTTGTTTGAATTATGATTAACTCCCTGGGGTCAACGGTCGAGCCGGCGTGACCAGCTCACTTTTTTTAAGATCAGTGTGAAATAAACTAAAAATACTGTCGATTTTGGTCACACAAATAAATGTTAACATTAAACATTGATTGTCAATCATTATTCATCTGTTTCTTGTGGTTTATCATTAAAATTCATAAAAGTAAATAAAGTAAATTACATCGATAATGTCATAGAATAGCATAGTTTAATAATAGCGGGGTTATATTGTAACACCGTTTTACAACGTTCCCCATCTGCGCAACTGGAATTCACAGTACAACCGTGTAGTGTCTTCTGCTAGTTAGCAAAGCATTAAAGAACTATCTAAACTGATAAATAACAGATTGTCTCATTTTAAATGAATACTAAACACGGAGATGAAAATTTTACTATAGACAGAAATGTACTTTTACTATGGTAAAATAAATATTCAGCGATATCTTCAAAATATTTTTGAATTTTGGCGCACTTTTTTCTCTATATAGTGTTGATATGGCAACTAGTAAATATCGTAAATTTGGTTATGCTAGCAATACATTAAAACATGCTAACAATAAGCTAAAAATGTAGGGGTGATAGTGTTTCAAAAAATCAAGTCATAAGTCATACTAGTTTATTCGGTTGATCCAATTAATTAAAAAGATCAGACTCAATAAAATAATTTGTTCAAAATCTGCTAGCTAATACAATCTTGTCTATCAAAGTTTGTTCAGCTGGTTCCCCAACTTAATTCCAGACAAAATCCTCCAGTGAGAGTAACCGTAAATCAGTCCTCAGAATAGACGGAGATCACGGTGTGCGAGTTTGACAGAGAAAGTTAGCGTCTTTAAAGTTGGTGCTTTGACACTCGCTGCCCTTAGTTCTCAGTTTGAGTCCTAAAAGCCAAGCTGTTAGCGAGACAACTCACTGAGAGAGCCATTCTCTGAGAACAAGACTAGAGGGCTATCATCACGAATCCACATGAACAACTGACTCCAACAGGAGATAATTAGCACATTCTTCCTGCAATGCTGCAAAACGCATCTTTACTGCATATTCATGAAAATCCAGGCATGGAAAGCAGTTTAGGTGGGGTGCAGAGGTTGGTGGCTGTCAGATACAGGAATAAATTAGACATTTCCAATAGCATACACAGCTTGTAGGAGTTAACTCAACATGAAATCAAAATTGACCCTATTTACTTCCTTAATAAACACTATCGGTCTTGCTGTGCACGATTCATGCCGTGCACATCATTCCTAAATTATTGTTAATCAAAACGATTCACCTCTTAAAAGATGTTCAATTTTGTCTGATGTCATCATGATGATTTTGTCAATTATGAAAAAAATGTCACATTTCAAAAGTAAAATGAATTGTACTATAGACTTTATTGACAGAATTACATTTACAGCACTGGGGTTTGAAACCAAAACAAAAACATGATGATTAATCCTGTCAGATTGAATGAATTACTGCTTTAAAGGGTTAGTTCACCCAACAATGACAATTCTGTCATTAATTACTCACCCTCGTGTTGTTCCAAACCCGTAAAACCTTCGTTCATCTTTGGAACACAATTTAAGATATTTTTGATTAAATATGAGGGCTGTCTGACCCTCCCATAGACGGCAAGGTAACTACCACGTTCAAGATCCAGAAAAGTACCGAGATGATCGACAAAGTAGTCCGTGTGACATCAGTGGTTCAACTGTAAAGTTATGAAGCTACAAGAATACTTGAACACACAGACTATTTTGTCAATCATCTCGGTACTTTTCTGGACCTTGAACATAGTAGTTACCTTGATGTCTATGGGAGGGTCAGAGAGCCCTCAGATGTCATCAAAAATATCTTAAATTGTGTTCAGAAGAACAAAGGTCTTACGGGTTTCGAACAACACAAGGGTGAGTAATTAATGACAGAATTTTCATTTTTGGATGAACTAGCCCTTTAAACTTCAACCTCCAGTCACATTTGAATTGAATTTGAATATATATATATATACACACACCCCATTAAATTCCATGGTTTTCTGTATCAGGACATAATAAATGATCTGGTCCTTGGAAAGCCTTACAATTTGGAAATAAACAAATGAACAATAGCACATGACATGTCACACCGTGTCATTATTTGATTAACAAAAATAAAGCCAAAATGGAGAAGGCATGTGTGACGAAGTTAGGACACCCTATGATTCAATTGCCTGTAGATCCACTTTTAGCAGTAATATCTTGAAGTAATCATTTTCTGTATGACTTTATCAGTCTCTCACATCGTCCTGGAAGAATTTTGGCCCACTCTTCTTTACAATGTTGCGCTAGTTTATTGAGGTTTGTGGGCATTTGTTTATACACAGCTCTCAGCACATGATTTCAGTCAAGATGTGGTCTGGACTATCTATGACTGGGCTATTGCAGAACCTTGATTCTTTTCTTTTCAGCCATTCTGTTGTAGATTTGCTGGTGTGCTTGGGATCATTGTCCTGTTGCATGAGCCAATCTTGGCCAAGCTTTAGCTGTAAGGACGGATGTCCTCACACTTGACTCTAGAATACTTTGGTATACAGATGAGTTCATGGTCGATTCAATGACTGTGAGGTGCCCAGGTCCTGTGGCTACAAAACAAACCCAAAACCATCAGCCCTCCACCAGCATGTGTGACTTTTGGTATGAAGTGTTTGTGCTGATATGCTTGTTAGGTTTTCACCAAAAGTTCTGCTGTGCATTATGGCCAAACATCTCCACTTTGGTCTCATCTGTTCAAAGGTCATTGTTCTAGAAGACGTATGGTTTGTTCAGATGCAACTTTGCAAACCTAAACCGTGCTGCCATGCTTTTTTAGATAGAAGAAGCTTTCTTCTGGCATGCCATACATATCCCATATTTTTTCTAACTGTACTGTCATGAATTTTATCATTTAACATGTTAACTGAGGCCTGTGTCTGCCATTTCTCTGAGCGTTACATAATCTGATCTTGGGGTGAATTTGCTGGGATGTCCACTCCTGGGAGAATTGGTGTCTGTTTTGAACGTCTTCCACTTGTGAATAATCTACCTCACTGTAGAATGATGGACTTCAAGTTGCTTGGAAATGGCTGTGTAACTCTTCCCAGATTGATGGCAGCAACAATTGCTTCTCCAAGATCATTGCCGATGTCTTACCTCCTTGGCATTGTGTTAACAACACACCTGAAGGCTCCAGACCAGCAAACTGCCAAAACATCTGCTTTTATAGAGGTGTATAATATATATGTTTTTATAATCAAAGGCATCTGATTAGCAGTGCCTGACTGCTACTTACCCTCTTAATTATGTTTACAGTAAGGGTGTCCTAATTTTGTCACCCATGACTTTTCCATTTTGGCTTTATCTTTGTTAAATAAATAATGACACGGTGCAATATGTCATGTGTTGTTGTTCAACTGAGGTTTTATTTTCCACATTTTAAGACCTGGAATGAACCAGTTATTTTTTATTATGTCCTGATAAGGAAAACCATGGAATTCAATAGGGTGTCCTAACTTTTTCACATGATTGTATATTTTTTTCTGGCATGCAACAAGAAATAATGAAATAATCATATTTTAATTTAGTAGAGTACCAAATTATATAAATGATATGAATGGATGACAAATCAAAAATCAAAAATAAAATGCTCAAATTAATTTTCAACTGGATTTAAATACATCTGGTTATTGCCAACAAATATTGCTCTTCTAGTCCAAAAGGATCAAGAAAACTTCCATTTTACAAAATACACTGATTGCATGCAATAAAGCTCACATTCATTATACCTAAATTAAAAGAGCAATACAGCCGGAAATAACCAGGCAGATCTGACTGTGAAATTATCATTGAAGTATCATTCATGAAGTTTAATAAAGTTAGCAGAAATACAGATATCAGCAGATAAGAGAATAAACTGTGCTTGCAATGCAAAAAGAGCCGAGAAACTGCAGATAGAGCCTGCAGGGACACGTTTCAAGGTTTTAAATGGTTGAAGCACTACTGAAATAATCAACCATTATTTCTGCAATTCTGTTTAGTGATGCCAGTGGCACAGAAAGTACTTCATTTTTAAATAACTGTGTGATGAAGCCTGGCATCAGTGCAAAAAAACCCTCTATGTACCACAAGTAAATTACTATTGCACAGTAGAATGTACTTCTTAAAGTAATAATAATAATAATAATAATAATAATAATAATGATGATGATGATGATAATGATAATAATAATAACAATAATAATAATAATAATAATAATAATAAATATTTTTATGGAAAATTACAAATTGTAATTAATTTGAATTTTAACAGTAAACTTTACAAAAATAAAAAAATATTATATTTTTTTTCATTTGAATACATTTTTAAAGATGAACTAAATTGTTATTGTTATACATTCATTTGATTACTGTTTTTTTTATAGCAAATTAGTATTTGATATTATGGGCAGTGTAAACCTACAAACTTTCAGTCACGCAAAGAAAAAAATACTGTGATATATGTTGGTCATACCGCCCAGCACTACCCCGTCCCAGTATCTAGTCCTGTCTCATATGATAAAGCGTCTGACTGTCATAACTTTGTGAAATGATTCCCTGCTCAATATCTCGCTTGCTGTAGCTCATGTACACATGCAAACACAAAGACAGAAACACAGATACACAACTGCGAACATGTTTCGCTCTCTCCTGTTAGCATTTTTTCTTCCTTATCTCTCTCTTTCGCTTGTTCTCTCCCTTCCACTTGAACAGTTGGGGCAAGGACGCCGCTCGTCTTACTCATTCTTGATTAAGCTGTCACTTTGTCACCCCGGGCCACAGTCGCACGGGGGAGGTGACTGCTGACAGGAGAACGAGGCGTATGAATGGGTAAGATCTGCTTCTGATCGCTTCATGGGACATCATTGCCAGCACACAGTGGAGGAGAACAAAATGTTCGAGTATCAAAGCCCATCAGATGTTCACCGATTGCAAACCTTGGTGCAATCAGAGCAACAGGTAGAACTGATGCATTGCTCTACCTTAACATGCCATTGATCAAACCTGACTTAGCAATGTCATCACACATGCTTTTCCTTATTTTTAAAGCAACTTTTGGATAGTTGTTTATGGGATTTTACCTAGTTTTAGAAAACAATATTTACTTGCTAGTACATTTTGAGTTTTTCTTTCTTGTAAAATGTACTAAAATAATCATTGTTTTACTGTATGTACAACTTAAAAAATATATAAAAAATAAAACATTAAATTGTAAATATTAAAAATATTAGAAATGTTACTAACTGAAATAAAATAAGTTTAAGGTGAAGTACTAAAATTAGTTGAATGAATGAATAAACACACACACAACAAAATCAATATAATTTAACTATGACTATATACTTATATATATATATTATACTTATTATACTTATTGACTGACAGTCAAACCGGGTAGAACATCATCCTTTAGATCTTTAGATTTGAATTAAAGTGGTTTAACATGTAAGATGCGGGGTACTGCGGCGTGAAAAATTAATCTCGGTTTTTCAGTAAGATTGAATGATGCCAGATGTCTTTGGACGTTGACAGCTGCTGATCAAAAGCACCAATCAAACATGTTTTCACAGGAGTAAAGACTTCAATCATCAAAGGCAGTCGACATGAAAACCTGGTTTTGGGGACAACCTCTGATGTTGCAGATGAATAAACTGCTGGAATCATTCGACATTCCAGGTTATCTTCAAAAACTGTAAATCTAGTAATATACCAAATGTACGATTCTAAATTGTAAAAAAAATAATAATAATAATAAGTAATATGTTGCACATTCCCACTATTGCACAATATATACAGAATCCCCATAGTGCTAGGTTTAAATTTCACAGATAGATAGATAGATAGATAGA
>NW_015506235.1:71859-87795 GCF_001515645.1 Sinocyclocheilus grahami | reverse complement strand
ATCGTTCACGATAATGACAGCTGTTTGCATAGCTTCTCAGTGAACTACGGCTCTGTGAAGTAAATGCTGCTCCATCTGAAAGCATGTGAAAATACCATATTTAATAACATATTTTTACTCCAAACTCACTTCATAACGTCAGTCGAGTGTTTGAAATAAGTCCTTCTGTGAGATGATGTGGCTTCTTACACAGAATAAGGCACGCGACATATTTCATAGTATTTAAGCAGTGATAAAGGCATTGCATTATAAATATACTTTATTTTAATGGAAATTATAATAATAAGAACTCAGATAAACCGTATATTGCCGTAGTTGTGTGTTTATTAGTCACGTTGAATCAATGAAAGCAGTTGAATCTTCTGTTTATTCAGCTGCAGCGATAGGCATTTTCTGGGTTTCTTCTGCGAGTCGTATTTGGAGTTTCAGCGCGAGAGCGCCCTCTGGCCTTTGGATGGAGATTTACTGCTGATCACAGAACCGTGCTTCACTGAAAGATACGCATGACAATCGCAGCTTTTGTTGAATCGCGATCTCGATTCCATTCCGATTTGTCGTGCAGCCCTACATACAATTATTAGTTTATACTTTTTAAAGTCAATTCTAAAATTAAAAGGGTAACCTGTAGTGATGGGCTTTGTGAAGCTTCAAAACCTGTGTGAATCATTTGATTCGAAACAGTGATTCAGAGCATGTATCAAACTGGCAAAGTGCCATGTTTTCAGTAAATAAGGCTTTGGTATGTTATAGCTGTTTCAAAATTTCAATGGTTCCCCCATATGGGGGATCTATGTGAAGTCATGAACCAGTGTTTTTGTGGTTTTTACCTGATCTTGAATACATTGTATGCATTTGTAGATACATTTAATGAGACACTTGTATAATAAAAATGAATATTTAAGTGTTAGTCTCTTATTAGCCTGAGTAACCAAGTTCTCCATAAAACAAACAAATAAGCCTTATAAATTAAAGTGCCCTTATTATGGATTTTTGAAAATTGTCTTTCATCCAGTGTGTAATGTAGCTGTATGTGAATGTAAACAGTCTGCAAAGTTGTAAAGCTGAAAGCACATCAGAAATTAAGTTATTGTCTCTCAAAAGAAAGAGTCGACTCTGAATCGCTTAAATTAGTCATTTAAAATTTGAATCCCATTTCCGTGAAGTTCACACATCACAAGTTAACACATTTGCATAATGCCCACCTTCATTCTGCGTGCACATCCCTCAAAAACTTGAACACCCCGCAAACGCTGTAGCTCGTTTGTGTAGATAACTTAATGTCAAGAAGACGCTGTTCTCTGCGCTGTGAAAGTGAATTCAGTTTATTTTCAGTTCCAAAGGATCAGGCTGTGAAGAATCACTGGTTAAAAATAATCTTGACTATGGTACCACAGCTGTATAATCCCAAAATGTAGCTGTGTTCCCGTCAATTAATATATAATTTCTGTCATTCTTATTACTTGGAGACATGATAAAGGATGGAACAATACGATGGTTTACAAACTGCAGTGATTTATCAGTACTCCACGTCTGTGTTTGGCTAACGCATATACCATTATATTTTGGGTCTTTACTATGTTCCGCTACCGACATGCGCTGTACGCAGCAGACCAAACACAACAGATTGGGTCATCGGACCAATCAGAGCAGAGTAGCTACATACAAAGGAGGGGTATGGAAAGATGAATCTTCAAACAAAACGTTTGGGAGTCATTGAGAATTTAGGTAAACTTAAATGCATATTATAAGAAAATGAAAGTGTTTTTTTTTACCTTGCATGGATGTAAACAACTTGTCATTGGAGACTCCCAAAAACAAATTACGAACCTTTCAAATAGCCACTTCATAGTCACTTCATATTTAAAATTATTCAAAAAGGTTTGTGTCTTCCATCAATATAAACCAGTTTATTTTCAATTTGAGATGAGGTGTGCAATTTGTACACCATTAGCTACACCAAACAGAAAAATAGCTATTGTTTCCAAACAGGTTTCCCGAAACCGCCATCCCTGCCTTTCGTGGTTTAAAACAAACAAGCTGCCCCGTCCCAAACTCATTCCATTGCTTGAGTCATAAGTTATGTTGGGGTCAAAGTTTGGTCGGTTCATTTCCACTTAAAACCTACTGGCAGATGTTGAAACTACACCAAAGCTTGTTTCTCCACTAGTTGAGGTTTAAAAGTAGCTCTGGATACTGACAAAATACATTTTTCCGTGCAACATATACACTAAATATTTAATTTTAGTAGATGTTTTTAACGGTGCCCTTTTTCTTTCAGGGTTGTCTTAAAAGTGACTTTTGAAGTCCTGCAATTGGCACACTTATAGCTAACCCAAAATGTTTAACTGGGATGGGGAAGTAGTTTAACACAGGAAACATTTCACCTTTTTTTCTAATTTGCAAACTCCAAAAAGAGTGTGTTAAATGTTATATAGAAGCCATTCAATTTAGCCCAGGATGAAATTATAAGGAAAATGAGCTCAGATAAGCAGCCAGACATCAACTTACAACTATTAACAATAAATTCCTGCCAGGGCTCAAGTGATTAATTGCTGTCCGTTCCCAGCGGATATTGAAAATGAAGATGCACCGCTTCACCCAAATAGATAAACCCATTTTCTGCGGCTGCCCTAGCTTAAGAGGCAAAGATGGAGTTCAGAAAGTAGTTTACAATGATCAATGCCTGTGTGTATGTCTGTTGCCAAATCGCCGCTGAATTATAAATGTATCTCCACCGCTTGGGATTTGTTGATTGGGCCCATATGTGGAGTTGGCTCATGGGACGTGTGTTTTTTTAAGGCCGACTGTGACTCGAGTCATTTGGGCAGGTTAGGCATGATAGATGGCGGAGGATGATTTTCAGTGCCTTTTCTCCAGGTTTTAAGCAACATGGGCACTTGGCTCCTTTGCATCCTCTTTACTTCTTATGTTAAATAACCATCAGGGCGCACAGCCCAGATACTGTTCTCTGGGACCAACTTCATATAAGTTTATGCACTTGTGTTAGAGACATACAGACAACACGAAACAACTCACTTTAACAAGAAAAAAAATGTCAGCTGAGAGTTGATTTTATCCGTCAGAAACAGTGGCAGGCTCCAGGATTTTTTGTTGGGGTCTTAACAGTTCAGAGGGGGTGCTAAAAAACTAATTAAATTGAGTGAACGTAATGATTGCTTAAGCTTCAGCTATCTAAATAGTATGCAAATTCAGCCACCTTGGGTTTTTTTATATACAGCAGCTTCAAAAAAGGCACATTTAAAAAAAAATGTCTGTGGTATTAAACTTCTCATATGCCACTGTTATTAGTAATAACTTTTAATGCCAACTGCCAAATATGACACTTACAAATTAATACAATTTATGAACACACATAGAAAAGACAGAAAGTAGGGATTTTTGTCTTTTTTCTTTTTTCATTATTTGATTTTATCGTTATCTATTTTTTTTTTTTTACACATATCTATTTAGTCATTTTTTCTAACAATCAAGTGCCAGTCACTCTCAATGTCAACTGGCAGGAAAACATGGTAAATTGTATATATATATATATATATATATATATATATGTATATATGAACTAATTGGGGATTTCAGAACAGAATGAAGGCAGATATGAGTGCAGCATCTGAGGAGCCTTTCTGACCAGGACATGACACTTGAAGGCTTAGGGCATCTTAATGTCACAATGCTTCTCTTTCAGAGCACCTGGCTGACAAAAAAGAAAAAAGAAAGAAAGTGAATTATGATTTCATGTTAACCAAGACACACGCATTTGTGAATGTCTAATATGAAGTCACTGATCAACTTAACCTTTAATTAAATGGCATACTAATCTTTTTGGTTATTTGCTACCATATCAATTATTATAGTAATTATAATAATTCTAACAAAAATATAATAATAATAATAATAATAATAATAATAATAATAATAATGACAAAAAAACTAACATTTTAAGTCAAATAAAATTTCCTTTTGTACTGTGATGCAGTAATGGGCTTTAGTAACAACAACAACAACAACAACAATAATAATAATAATAATAGTAGTAGTAGTAGTAGTAGTAATAATAATAATAATGAAAAAACAATTTTTTTTAAGTAAAATAAAATTACATTTTGTACTGTGATGCAGTAATGGGCTTTAGTAACAACAACAACAACAACAACAATAATAATAATAATAATAGTAGTAGTAGTAGTAGTAGTAATAATAATAATAATGAAAAAACAATTTTTTTTAAGTAAAATAAAATTACATTTTGTACTGTGATGCAGTAATGGGCTTTAGTAACAACAACAACAGTAATAATAACAATAATAATGGTATAATAATAATATTAATTATTATTATTATTATTATTATTATGTTTTATAATTGAATTTTTATATTTGAATTCTCAAATCTCATATAAGCCAACAGGAAGGAAGTCAGAATCACAAGAATAAAGGACCTGCTTTGGAAAGTAGGGCACACAGCGTTAGTTACGTAAATCTCTAAATTATAGATCGATTTGGCTGCTGGAGCGGTGGGAGAGACGGCTGCTACTCAACGATGCCATCCTCGCTGAACGAACGGGCAGGAATATCAAACAGATGGCATGACCAGATGATGGGCACCACCAGATTTATGTTTCACAGTGGGTAACATCGGTGACACCATTTAAACAGCGAGGCTGTTTGGGGGTTTTACGTTAGCGCAGATTTGTCAGGTTGGGTGAGAGAAAAATCAGGCAGCCGCTAGGGCAACAACCCTGCTCTTGAGGCAGCAAGCTGCACCCGCATTCAGCTCAATTATCCTGCTTTCCACTCTGCCTGGGCTTTTCCCCAATGCTCCAACCCACAGGTCGCTTTGTGTTTAGGGAGCAGAGCTAAAAGACATGGAGAGGGTCTTAGAGATTGTTCAGCCCATGCCGGTTTGATCATTTCTCAGTATACCGAGTCTATCTTGACATGTTACTCAAGAGTATGGTGACCCAGTAACAGAATAAGAAAACAACAACAGAAATGAAGCAGAACTCGCTCTGCTTTGGGTTTATGTGGGGGTTGTTTTCGCTCCTTGCTCATTGTCTTCCACTCTCTCTTGCTCTGTGTGCCAATTTCTGGTGCTTTGAAAATACAGCAAGTTTTCCTTTGAAGTGGCGGGAATCAAACGAGGCGACTGTGCCTCTGGGTCACACGGAGCACATGCTGAAGAGCCTTCCAGCACAAATTATACATAATACTGGGTCACTGTGCAAAGTAAAGTGAAGACACACGGCTGCTTCATGACAGCAGCATTCCTGCAATAATATGAATGCAGAACTCTTAAAATTATGGAAGGTTCAGTTGGTTTATATGCTTTAAAATAAATCAGGTAATTGAAAAAAGAAAAGAAAAAAGATGTGGCGTTTCCTATTTTAAATGGTTTGGGGTTGGAGATCAGTGCAACATCCAATAAACATTTTTAACTAGCAAATATCACATTACTCACAGTCAATATTTTAATTTTGAGAGAAGAAAAAAAACACCTTTATAAGATTTAAATCGGTAAGATTTTCAGTGCTTTTGAAAGAAGTTTGCATACATAAAAAAAAACAATATTGTGAAATATTATTGCAATTTTAAATGACTGTTTTCAATCTGAATACATTTTAATATATAATGAATTTCTTTTCAGCAGCATTACTCCAGTCTTCAGTGTCACATAATCCTTCAGAAATAATTAATATGCTGATGCTCAAGAAACATTTCTGATTATTATCAATGTTGAAAACAGTTGTACTGCTTCATATTTTGATACTTCACTGCTTCAAGCATGATAACTGATTATTATTATTATTATTATTAGAACAAAAAACATGTATTTGAAATATTTTTAGTGACATTATAAATCTATTTACTGTTACTTCCTGATCAACTGAATGCATCCTTGCTGAATAAAATAATGCATTTATTTAAAAAGAAAATAATAATAAATTATTATTATTATTATTACTGTTGTTGTTGTTGTTGTTTTCTTTGACAAATCTTACTGATAACACTGATACAAAGTTGTAATTTATCTTTTTTTTTCACTGTGAAAAAAAACAAAGGGCTTTAATAATAATAATAATAATAATACTAATAATAATAGAAAAATCTTACTGACCCCCCACCCCCCATATAATAATAACTACCACTATTATGACTACTACTAGTAGTAGTAAAAGTACGGAAACGGATGTGCTTTTAATCATGTAAGACCAAAAGAAAAAAACACACACAAAAAACAAAACAATGAACTGTAAATCATTCTCATAAGCCCTTGCGTGGGTAAATGACCAAACTGTGGCATCAGCATCTGACAGCTGTTTGGCTGTTCTGAGCCACAGAATGTCAGTTGTGTACTTTTTCAGCAGCTTATCTCAAATTTAACTTGACAAAATGTGACAGGTTTGAATGTGAACAGGGTTCTCAGATTGACAATACACCTCTGCAGAACGGACATGAGCAGCATCGGGGAGGATTGGAGGAAGATCTGCACTCCTACTAACAAAATGGAGATTTAATTTTTTGTGAAATATGCTTGCAATAGCATTACACGCACATTATTTGAAATACATCTCTGTTACTGATACTGTTGCTTACTCAGAAAAAAATATATATATGAATATATAATCCATTCTGTAAAGATCTTTATATCTAGCCCTGGCAACAACATTTAACTACATTTTTGCAAAACATCTGTAAAAGTACACACAGATTCTCTACACAGACATCAGAAAAGAGCTTGTCTGATGGTGCATGGCAACGGTTGCTAAGGTAGAATTGGTCAGTAATGCTTTTAAAGCATGTTCAGTGAAAGATCAATTTCTATCTGACAATTATTTACAGAGCAAGAAAGATAGAGAGAGAAAAAACAATCATGATTTGAAATGTGGAAATGAGGAATAATAAGGAACGATGAACATCTCCAGTGATGCCTGGCATTTTGCTGTCAACGCTTTGCAGTTATTATTTCCCTTCCCTCAGTATCTGCATGTCAAAGCGAATGACTCATCTGCTGATCTCGGCTCCGCTGAAAACACAGACCCTTCTGTAGTTCATAGATGATCACATCCAAGAAAGCAAGCTTCTGTGGGACGCTCCTATTTCAAGGCCTGATACCTGACTGTGCTCTGCTCCAAAACACCGTGAGCTGCCTCGCTGTCGACTGAACGCACAGACAGCAAGGAAGCATCTTTAACTGAAATGGAAGCTCATAAGTAAGGAATAAACTTCATGGAAGCCTCCAGTTTGTTTTTTGTTTTGTTTCTGTGCTCTGCATTAACATGGAACGGAGATTAAATTGACTGGAACTACCTGTACATTGAACGGTGTTAATCCACACTTTCCAGCCAATCAGAATCGTGTATTCAGACAGACCATGGCATAAGCACATTCAAATCACAATTAAAATTGAAAATTATTTCAGTAGAGTTCGACATTAACATGCTGATCGGCCAACGGTGTGACACTCTAATGACCTTAAACATGGACAGTACATACAAACATTCAGTAAAATAGTCAGTCTTTAATAAGTCATTTTTATTTATTACATCCACCTTACTTCATCCACCATACTCGATGATGGATTTTTAGAGGTTGTTGTAATGTATTATGGCCTTCTCTGAAAAGACAAAAAAATAATAATAAAAATAAATAAATAAATGGGTTCTCCATTGGTTTTGCCTACACATATTTTATATTATAATATATATATATATATTCAAGACCCAACACAGCAACAAATAATGTATTATATTTATTGTTTTATTAAATATTATAATTTTGTATCAAACACTGTATATATAAAGTATTTTATATTCAAGACCCAACACAATTTATTTAATTGTTTGAAAGTAAACAACAACAACAAAAACAATTCTTAGACTCAATTTTTTAAATATTTAAAATGTGACGTGGCATTTTGCATTATATTGCATTTACAATGAATTTATGCCCTTTTTATCCTTAAAATTATTATTTTTTAAATTTTGACACGTGACTTGAGGCAGAAATTGCATAGGAAACTTTCATTGCTTTTTTTAATTTGCATTTAGCATTTATGTGTCCCCTTTTTCTTAGTTGCAAACTACAATAAGAGAACCACCATTTATAATTAATTCAATTAATTTCAATTGTATTAATTAATATATTTGACTATATAACATTTTATTTATTTTAAATATATATGAAGTATATCTTATATATTTAAACATTTATATATTTTATATTCAAGACATATAACACTAAACTAGATTAATTTTTCGAGAGTTACAATAAAATGTTAAATAAAATGTGACATATGTGCCATAATGGCATACATTGCATAGGAAAACCTACAATTTGCATTGTGTAGTTTGCATTTAGCATTCATGTTCTCCTTTGTTTAGGTTGCAAACCTCCAGCTGAGCATAATTATGCCACCACTTAACATTAGGAACGACTTCAGCATTTGAAGCGTTCCTATAATGCCTTAAAACGCTTTCTATGTAGGCAGCTCACTATGTGTGTAAGTCCACATTCTAACAGTACCATTACCCTCCAGGTACTGACCCCCTTTGCGAAAAACATATATAAAAGTAAGCACACAGTCCAGGTTATACGGCAATCTGTCTGTGCTTCTAGTAGCTAAACGCAGCATCCTCAACCTTTCCCTCTCTCTCAGCCTGTATCTCCGTCTCCACGCTCCTCTGGCTGCCCAGGGACTCAAGGTCATGGTTACCAGACAGAATTCTAGACATCTGAGAACAAGCTGAGAGTGGCTGTGGTGAGTCTATCTGTAGGGAAAGTAGAACAAGTCTGACAAGCATCTGGAAACCTGCCAGAGCCATCGAAAGGTCAATCTAATGCTACGGCTCATGTTATAAATATCAAGGGACACCAAACTGAGGAGAGAAAAAAAAGGCATATAAATAGCTAAGTAGAACACAAGACGTGATAGGACGTTATTGACTTCATGTCTAGGTCTTGATTTAGGTGTTTCCTCTACGAAAGTCAACACTTCTTCTGTCTAACATGAATCCATGGATGACGGTGTTTGTGGTGATTATTTAAACAATTTTACAATTAAAACTTGTTAAGATGTAAAAACAGTCCTTCAGATATACATTAAAGGAGGGAAGAGCTATATCTAGAAACCATGTTTCTGAGTTAGCACTGAGTTATGAAGGGAAAGAAAGCCGCTGTCGGTTAATTAAGATTTGACGGATGAACTTGCACCTAGATAGGACTCATTAATTAAATAATGCTGTGTCGGCTGCGATAAGACATCCTAGTGTTATGGAAGTTGCCATCTTTAATGTACTTTAGTCGCTGTCGCTATGATTACAGGCGTTATCGCAACAACAGAAGATCAGAACAGCCAACAAAAACTAATAACAGTTGTTTTTGTAATGAAAGCAATGCTGAAGAATACAATATTAAATATACCTACACTTCAAAAATTTAAAAATGATCAATTTTGTTTTGGCAACTAACTTAAAATAAGTTAAAGTGCTAAAGTACTAAGATTTACTAAAACCATAATTGATAAAGTAAAAAAAAAAAACATTGAAAAAGCACACAACAAAATTACTTTAAACCTGAAAATTTTAAAACAAAAATTCTAAATTTGAATAGTATATAAATAATGCTAAAATTACACAATAAAAGTCCCAGGTCCTGTGTTCTTATGAATAAAGTGTCAATCAATCGAGTAATTGTAAAAAAGGACAACGCATGTGAATACAGATATCAATCGCAAAATCCTGACAAGTATATGACACAGCAACACACTAAATACCCCTTTAGCAACTGCATAGCAACCACACAGAACACTCTAGTAAACAAATAATAAATAATAATAACCAAAAACCACCCAGAACACTTTAGCAACCACATAGCAACACACTAAGGGCCAGATTTGAGCTGCTCTTGGTAGATTGCGCTGGTCATTTTAGAAATGATCTGGCTGCGTCTCTGTTCTTTAATGTGCACATTGTTAGTAAATCACCCGCAGAATTTGCCCCTCCTATCGGTGCTTTTATGGAATTGCACTCTAACACTAATTTGCCCTGTTTAGTAAAGCTGGCCCTACGAAACTCCAACCAGCTCTTTAGTAAATGTGAACCATTTATACTTGTTATGACAAGTTAGAGGCCTGATGTACAGTATCCTCAATATTAACATGCGTGCTATACATTACTGGAATAAACTAATAAATCAACTAAAATCAGTTAAAAGTTTTACTAATGAATGGCATGACCCAGACCAGACCCAGTCAAGATAGAGTTAAAATTGAGCAATCTATAACATTTTCATTTGGTCATGGGTCAATATCCTTTGGTTAAGTTGAGTCGTTATTGACCCAGAGGTCAGTCAGTCAGTCAATTCACCAACCTGAAGGCACACAGGGGACTAACCCACATCACCACGTGTCCAGCATCTTCATCATCTCAGCACTTCATTTCCATCTACACATGTGATGCGGTGAGGAAACATAGACAAAACATTAACACAGCTTATAGTTTTTGCGTAACACTATACATTAAGGTTCCTATGTTAACTATATTTAATGCATTATCTAACAATGAGCAATACATTTGTTACAGTATTTATTAATCATAATAAATACAACTGTTCATTGTTAGTCCATGTTAGCTCGGGTCCATTAAATAACATTCATAAATACAACGTTTGATTTTAATAATGTTTTAAATGCTGGAATCATTAACTGAGATTAATAAATGCTTTAGAAGTATTTTTCATTGTTAGTTTATGTTAACGTATGTGGTTAACCGATGTATCAATCAGAACATTACTGTAAAGTGTTAACCAAAACATAAAATAAAAAACCCTGAAATAAATACGTTTAAGTACTAAACTGAAAATGTTAATATAAATATATATATAAAAAAATTATAAAACACATAGGGCCAGTTTTACTAAACAAGGCAAATTAGCGCAAGAGCACAATTCCAAAACAACACTGATGGGAGGGGACATTTCTTTAGGTGTTTTATTAAAGAACATTGACGCAACATCTCATTTACAAATTGACCAACGCAATATACCAAGAACAGTGCAGATTAGCTTAGTCGCAAATAAAGAAGTCACAGTACGTTGAAAAGAACCGGAGGCCAAAAAATGAAGTTTTTGATAGAGCTGGTATTGCGTGACTCCTAGTTGAGGGTTCAAAGTAGGGCTGCACGATTAATCGAATGCAATTGTCATGCGCATTTTGATAGTGATGCCGGTTCTGTAATCAGCAGGAAATCATCATCACGTGCTTTCAGATGGAGCAGAATTTACTACAAATAGCCGTAGTACACTGACAAGTTACGCAGACGATTTTATTGCGCGATTATGAAATCGAGGAAATCGTTCGCGATAATGACAGCTGTTTGCATAGCTGCTCTGTGAACTACGGCTCTGTGAAGTAAATGCTGCTCCATCTGAAAGCATGTGAAAATACCACATTTAATAACATATTTTTACTCCAAACTCACTTCATAACGTCAGTCGAGTGTTTGAAATAAATCCTTCTGTGAGATGATGTGGCTTCTTACACAGAATAAGGCACGCAACATCATTGCATTATAAATATACTTTATTTTAATGAAAATTATAATAAGAACTCAGATAAACCGTATTGCCGTAGTCGTGTGTTTATTAGTCACTTTGAATCAATGAAAGCAGCTGAATCTTCTGTTTATTAAGCTGCAGCGATGGCGTATTCTTCTGCGACTAGTCACTTTGAATCAATGAAAGCAGTTGAATCTTCTGTTTATTAAGCTGCAGCGATGGCGTATTCTTCTGCGATGCGTATTTGGAGTTTCAGCGTGAGAGCGCCCTCTGGACTTTAGATGGAGATTTACTGCTGATCACAGAACCGTGCTTCACTGAAAGATATGCATGACAATCGCAGCTTCTGTCGAATCGCGATCTCGATTCAATTTCGATTTATCGTGCAGCCCTAGTTCAAAGTCATCTTTTATTTCCTGAAGCAAATTAAAAATAACATGGCAAACGATGTTTGGATAATGTGTTCTTCTGGCATTCCAAATAAAATTAGGCTAAAAGAATACGTGTGGAAAAAAAATCCTCTCCCTTCTACCACGCGCTCTCTGTTCTCTGCGGTGTCTTCCCCTAGCAACAATAATTGCAGCCATTTCAAGCGCAAAATTTCAATTTCGATTTATCGTGCAGCCCTAGTTCAAAGTCATCTTTTATTTCCTGAAGCAAATTAAAAATAACATGGCAAACGATGTTTGGATAATGTGTTCTTCTGGCATTCCAAATAAAATTAGGCTAAAACGTGTGGAAAAAAAATCCTCTCCCTTCTACCACGCGCTCTCTGTTCTCTGCGGTGTCTTCTCCTAGCAATAATTGCAGCCATTTCAAGCGCAAAATTGTTTAAGACATGCTTTTTTTGGGCGTTAAATAATGGCGCAAATGCCAGTAATTTGACGAGCGCAAACGTTAGTAAATCGCGTTGCGTGATTCATTCGAATACTCTCCTCCCATAAATGTTGCATCTGAAAGGGAAACTCCTACAAATACATATTTAATAAGGTCAGGCGCAAAAATAACTGTCCACGCCTTTTCAGCGCTAATTTGTCACTGCACGTCTTTAGTAAAACCTGATAGTACAATTTTAACGCCAAAAGACGGTTTGCGCTGGCGCAAGCTGTTAGTAAAACTGGCCCATAGTCTAACAAGATTACTAAAACTTATACTAACATTAAAAAGAAAACCGAAATAAAGGCTAATTCAAGATATTAATAAATAATGTATATAAATAATACAAAAATAACACTAAATAATAATTAAATATATTTAAATAATATTTAAATAAAGTGTATAGCAAATAAAATCAAAACACAGAACTACTACAAAAAACACTCTAAAGTAATTTTTGCAAAAGTCAACATTTACATTAAGGGGTTTTGCATGGAAACCCAGAATTGATCAATCATATGTTTCCCGTTAATCTAAAGAAAAAAATATATTAAAATGTGAATTCAGTGATGGAAATAAATATTTATTTTTAATGTCTGAAGTAAAATGAAACAGTAAACACACTCATGTTAACCTAAATGCAGCACTGGAACGTATGAGCCATATAGTGAATCGGTTCATACAAATCATGGAGCACTGCTAAGTGTTGATTCACTGCTAATGCATCAGTTCATAGTGAGCAATCTCTTCTGTCACATATAGCTTTAGAAATTTAGATTAATTTTAGTTAATCGGTTCATTCAAACAGTTCATGTAACAGAGCAATTTGAAAAAAAAAAGTGATTCACAGATTCGAGTCACCATAGTATGTACTATGTTTATGTAACTTCAGTAATTTGTTTTACTTATTAACCCCCTCACTGATACAATGATACAACTCCAATTAAATTATAAATTATTTATGTATATATATATATATATATATATATATATATATATATATATATATATATATATATATATATATATATATATATATATATATATATATGTATATATATATATATATAAGCTCCACATGCGTACATAAAAATCAGATGTGATATAAACTTTTTTTTTTTTTAAATATGCAATTATGCTTTATACTATACTGTGTGCATATGTTGAAATAAGGTGTAAAGCTAATCAAGAGATGTGTTTTGGCTTTGTGTAGGAGTTCAACACCTCAGCTGAACTCCAGTAATGATCCTCTTCCATGGCTGTAATTACTTCGGCCATTGTCTTGATTCATTATGTTTTAGATTTTCTTTGCCAACCTTTTTCAATTAGTTGTGGCTTCGCCGAAGCCCCATATTTATCCAGCACTTTCACGTCTCAGCAAAGAGCTACCATTAACTAATGCATAGGTGTATGCTATGTTTGATTAGGACCTCCATTAATAGAAGGAGCAAGATGGGGCCACTTTAGTAAATGCACAATAAAAAATGTAGAAAACATAATTTCCATGCCCATTAGACAATATTTAAATGTCTGCATGGGGGGAGAGCTGTGTTTGAGTGTTGATGTGGTTGTTTGACAGGACACAGTGAGTCATTTGCTTACTTTAATAGCTTTTATTAATTGTTTCTGTTGAGTCACAACAGGTGCGTTTCTTAATGGTACCATGCAGACTTGAAATTTTAGCGTGTAATCCAGGAAGAAATCATTTGGAAATCGTTCATACACAAAATTATCTCGCAAGCATCAATTTTAGTTCATGGTGCATGCAATACTTGTTTAACATCTTAAGAAATGAATAGTAAATATGTTAAAAAATAATGCATACTTACATGAGATGATTTGTCATGCTGAGATCAGAGGACCAGCTGAATTATTCCGATTATTCACTTTATGCCAATAACTCGCAAATAATCAAATACATATGACTGCAATAGCATCAGGTAACACACACATTTGATTTTGAGTGATGCTGCAGACAATATACAGTAAAAGAGTGCAACTTTAATAACCTTAATTATTATACATTTCTTTTATTTGATGTGTTTCATATTAATATACTTTTTCTTTGTGTTTTCTTGTATTGTTTGCAGTAATTATCTGCACCTCAGCATTGTAATATATTATAAAACAGTATGCAATGACTGATTGAGTGTAAATTTTAATTATAATCCAAATTATTAAATGGATGCCACCTTATTGGGACAAAAGCCCTCCCTACACCTACCCTAACCCTACCCGATACTTTATTTTCAACTTTTTGATTATTTCCTTCATTTTTATAAAAAAATAAATGCTTTTCTGATGTGATTTGAAATTTGAAAAGGGAGAAAAAACGTTTGCCAAAAGGCAGATTCGAACCCGGGTCGATTGCATCAAAAGGAATAGGCTATGACACACACTTTACCATCTACACCACTGAATCTGTTGACTACCCCAATCACACGTTGGTGGGTGGAGTTAGTGTAAATAGTCTCTGCCTACAAGGCGGGCTATTTGCACTTACTGTAAATAGACACTCAAATTTATTTATTTTTTTATTCCCAACAGTTAAACAGTTGCCCCCACTTCCCGCACCTATGAACCTGATTGATTATCTTTTAAGTAATTGCATTCATTTAAAATTGCACATGTTCAAACCCGATGTCTACCTGATGGACATTAATTTACTGGACAGCTTTCAATCAGCAAAGTGAATCCAAATGCTTCAAAAGCTTTTAGTGTGTCTATTTAACAATCAAATGCAGTGTTGTGAGGAGAGATATCCCTGCTGTCATGACTGAATATGCTTGGTGTGGGTGCTCTCACCCGAGCTGCTCTGACGTGGCTGTCAGGACTTCTGTGATGCAGATAACTAGTTGCTGATGGGGTGGTTACAGTTTGCCAGGCATCACAGTTTAGTCACAGCCAGAGTCGCGGCTGTACACAGAATGTCATGAGTTGTTTTTTTTTTCCCCTAAAGGTACTTGGTGAAGTGGGACATTGGTCTTGCGTTTCAATCTGAAGAGGACGAGGTGAAACGCCAAAGAGCTGTGTGAATTTTCTTGCTCCACCCTGTAGCCGTGTGTTTCTTCCTGGCCGCTGTCCAGCGAGCTGAATACGAGTTGACATGATGCTGATTTATACACAGAAGGCTCGCCATCGATATACATTTGTGCTTTGCTTCTTATAGAGTATGCATGAAGTGCATTAGTTGCGTACCTTAGTTGTGTACCTTAGATCACCCTAAGTCTACTTAAATAAATGAATAAATAAATACAGGGTTGTGCACCATTCAGTGTGTTAATAAATTAAAATAAAGTGTCTTTAGAATGCCTTTCAAATTCCAGTTCAAAACCCAAATTTGAATTGAGGCAGGATGACACATAGAGAGAGAGAGAGAGAGAGAGAGAGAGAGAGAGAGAGAGAGAGAGAGAGGGAGAGACAGAACAACAGGAGGGATGGAGGGAGAGAGTGAGAGAGGGCGAGAGACATAACGCATGAGAGGAGAGAG